>NC_142930.1:133545417-133702917 GCF_046866305.1 Octopus bimaculoides
GCTATATATAAATGAGAAACCCATTCTAAATTATCTAGCTGACGTACTACGACGAAATACCCAAGATGCAGATAAGATAGAGATTTTTATTTATTTACGGCCTCAAACATCTCAATACCTTGCGCTTTCTTGTTTCTCTCCATGAAATTCAATTGAATTCAGTTGTTGTCTTAAATTCATGCTTATTCATTTTCTAAGCTTCCTAAATTCATGCTACGTTATATTCTAATCACCCAGAATTCATTGCTCTTTTAAAAAAATTACGATTTATGCATTGTTGTCTCTCAAATATTTAAAATCTACAATTAAGAGCCCTCTCTACTCGCTGGCGGTACCTACCCACCACCACTACCCATTTTCCTTTATTCAAAAATTCTTATCGCTCCTTAAAATTATGGCTTTTAAGTGTTGATTTCTCAGCCCAAGAATTACAGCGTGATGTGCTGCTTGACTGGTCCCCCCTCTCCCTCTCTCTCTCTCTCTCTCTCTTTATATATATATATGATGATGATGATGATGATCTTTTCTCCCGCCATGCCTCTGTCTACCCCTCCATCCTCTCTCTCCCCCTTCGTAGTTTTTCCTTTAAGGTCTTCAGGTTCTGGCTATATATAAATGAGAAACCCATTCTAAATTATCTAGCTGACGTACTACGACGAAATACCCAAGATGCAGATAAGATAGAGATTTTTATTTATTTACGGCCTCAAACATCTCAATACCTTGCGCTTTCTTGTTTCTCTCCATGAAATTCAATTGAATTCAGTTGTTGTCTTAAATTCATGCTTATTCATTTTCTAAGCTTCCTAAATTCATGCTACGTTATATTCTAATCACCCAGAATTCATTGCTCTTTTAAAAAAATTACGATTTATGCATTGTTGTCTCTCAAATATTTAAAATCTACAATTAAGAGCCCTCTCTACTCGCTGGCGGTACCTACCCACCACCACTACCCATTTTCCTTTATTCAAAAATTCTTATCGCTCCTTAAAATTATGGCTTTTAAGTGTTGATTTCTCAGCCCAAGAATTACAGCGTGATGTGCTGCTTGACTGGTCCCCCCTCTCCCTCTCTCTCTCTCTCTCTCTCTTTATATATATATATGATGATGATGATGATCTTTTCTCCCGCCATGCCTCTGTCTACCCCTCCATCCTCTCTCTCCCCCTTCGTAGTTTTTCCTTTAAGGTCTTCAGGTTCTGGCTATATATAAATGAGAAACCCATTCTAAATTATCTAGCTGACGTACTACGACGAAATACCCAAGATGCAGATAAGATAGAGATTTTTATTTATTTACGGCCTCAAACATCTCAATACCTTGCGCTTTCTTGTTTCTCTCCATGAAATTCAATTGAATTCAGTTGTTGTCTTAAATTCATGCTTATTCATTTTCTAAGCTTCCTAAATTCATGCTACGTTATATTCTAATCACCCAGAATTCATTGCTCTTTTAAAAAAATTACGATTTATGCATTGTTGTCTCTCAAATATTTAAAATCTACAATTAAGAGCCCTCTCTACTCGCTGGCGGTACCTACCCACCACCACTACCCATTTTCCTTTATTCAAAAATTCTTATCGCTCCTTAAAATTATGGCTTTTAAGTGTTGATTTCTCAGCCCAAGAATTACAGCGTGATGTGCTGCTTGACTGGTCCCCCCTCTCCCTCTCTCTCTCTCTCTCTCTCTTTATATATATATATGATGATGATGATGATGATCTTTTCTCCCGCCATGCCTCTGTCTACCCCTCCATCCTCTCTCTCCCCCTTCGTAGTTTTTCCTTTAAGGTCTTCAGGTTCTGGCTATATATAAATGAGAAACCCATTCTAAATTATCTAGCTGACGTACTACGACGAAATACCCAAGATGCAGATAAGATAGAGATTTTTATTTATTTACGGCCTCAAACATCTCAATACCTTGCGCTTTCTTGTTTCTCTCCATGAAATTCAATTGAATTCAGTTGTTGTCTTAAATTCATGCTTATTCATTTTCTAAGCTTCCTAAATTCATGCTACGTTATATTCTAATCACCCAGAATTCATTGCTCTTTTAAAAAAATTACGATTTATGCATTGTTGTCTCTCAAATATTTAAAATCTACAATTAAGAGCCCTCTCTACTCGCTGGCGGTACCTACCCACCACCACTACCCATTTTCCTTTATTCAAAAATTCTTATCGCTCCTTAAAATTATGGCTTTTAAGTGTTGATTTCTCAGCCCAAGAATTACAGCGTGATGTGCTGCTTGACTGGTCCCCCCTCTCCCTCTCTCTCTCTCTCTCTCTCTTTATATATATATATGATGATGATGATGATCTTTTCTCCCGCCATGCCTCTGTCTACCCCTCCATCCTCTCTCTCCCCCTTCGTAGTTTTTCCTTTAAGGTCTTCAGGTTCTGGCTATATATAAATGAGAAACCCATTCTAAATTATCTAGCTGACGTACTACGACGAAATACCCAAGATGCAGATAAGATAGAGATTTTTATTTATTTACGGCCTCAAACATCTCAATACCTTGCGCTTTCTTGTTTCTCTCCATGAAATTCAATTGAATTCAGTTGTTGTCTTAAATTCATGCTTATTCATTTTCTAAGCTTCCTAAATTCATGCTACGTTATATTCTAATCACCCAGAATTCATTGCTCTTTTAAAAAAATTACGATTTATGCATTGTTGTCTCTCAAATATTTAAAATCTACAATTAAGAGCCCTCTCTACTCGCTGGCGGTACCTACCCACCACCACTACCCATTTTCCTTTATTCAAAAATTCTTATCGCTCCTTAAAATTATGGCTTTTAAGTGTTGATTTCTCAGCCCAAGAATTACAGCGTGATGTGCTGCTTGACTGGTCCCCCCTCTCCCTCTCTCTCTCTCTCTCTCTCTTTATATATATATATGATGATGATGATGATGATCTTTTCTCCCGCCATGCCTCTGTCTACCCCTCCATCCTCTCTCTCCCCCTTCGTAGTTTTTCCTTTAAGGTCTTCAGGTTCTGGCTATATATAAATGAGAAACCCATTCTAAATTATCTAGCTGACGTACTACGACGAAATACCCAAGATGCAGATAAGATAGAGATTTTTATTTATTTACGGCCTCAAACATCTCAATACCTTGCGCTTTCTTGTTTCTCTCCATGAAATTCAATTGAATTCAGTTGTTGTCTTAAATTCATGCTTATTCATTTTCTAAGTTTCCTAAATTCATGCTACGTTATATTCTAATCACCCAGAATTCATTGCTCTTTTAAAAAAATTACGATTTATGCATTGTTGTCTCTCAAATATTTAAAATCTACAATTAAGAGCCCTCTCTACTCGCTGGCGGTACCTACCCACCACCACTACCCATTTTCCTTTATTCAAAAATTCTTATCGCTCCTTAAAATTATGGCTTTTAAGTGTTGATTTCTCAGCCCAAGAATTACAGCGTGATGTGCTGCTTGACTGGTCCCCCCTCTCCCTCTCTCTCTCTCTCTCTCTCTTTATATATATATATGATGATGATGATGATCTTTTCTCCCGCCATGCCTCTGTCTACCCCTCCATCCTCTCTCTCCCCCTTCGTAGTTTTTCCTTTAAGGTCTTCAGGTTCTGGCTATATATAAATGAGAAACCCATTCTAAATTATCTAGCTGACGTACTACGACGAAATACCCAAGATGCAGATAAGATAGAGATTTTTATTTATTTACGGCCTCAAACATCTCAATACCTTGCGCTTTCTTGTTTCTCTCCATGAAATTCAATTGAATTCAGTTGTTGTCTTAAATTCATGCTTATTCATTTTCTAAGCTTCCTAAATTCATGCTACGTTATATTCTAATCACCCAGAATTCATTGCTCTTTTAAAAAAATTACGATTTATGCATTGTTGTCTCTCAAATATTTAAAATCTACAATTAAGAGCCCTCTCTACTCGCTGGCGGTACCTACCCACCACCACTACCCATTTTCCTTTATTCAAAAATTCTTATCGCTCCTTAAAATTATGGCTTTTAAGTGTTGATTTCTCAGCCCAAGAATTACAGCGTGATGTGCTGCTTGACTGGTCCCCCCTCTCCCTCTCTCTCTCTCTCTCTCTCTTTATATATATATATGATGATGATGATGATCTTTTCTCCCGCCATGCCTCTGTCTACCCCTCCATCCTCTCTCTCCCCCTTCGTAGTTTTTCCTTTAAGGTCTTCAGGTTCTGGCTATATATAAATGAGAAACCCATTCTAAATTATCTAGCTGACGTACTACGACGAAATACCCAAGATGCAGATAAGATAGAGATTTTTATTTATTTACGGCCTCAAACATCTCAATACCTTGCGCTTTCTTGTTTCTCTCCATGAAATTCAATTGAATTCAGTTGTTGTCTTAAATTCATGCTTATTCATTTTCTAAGCTTCCTAAATTCATGCTACGTTATATTCTAATCACCCAGAATTCATTGCTCTTTTAAAAAAATTACGATTTATGCATTGTTGTCTCTCAAATATTTAAAATCTACAATTAAGAGCCCTCTCTACTCGAGGTCTTCAGGTTCTGGCTATATATAAATGAGAAACCCATTCTAAATTATCTAGCTGACGTACTACGACGAAATACCCAAGATGCAGATAAGATAGAGATTTTTATTTATTTACGGCCTCAAACATCTCAATACCTTGCGCTTTCTTGTTTCTCTCCATGAAATTCAATTGAATTCAGTTGTTGTCTTAAATTCATGCTTATTCATTTTCTAAGCTTCCTAAATTCATGCTACGTTATATTCTAATCACCCAGAATTCATTGCTCTTTTAAAAAAATTACGATTTATGCATTGTTGTCTCTCAAATATTTAAAATCTACAATTAAGAGCCCTCTCTACTCGCTGGCGGTAACCCGCCCTCCCACCCCCTCCACCGGAAGTTCATTCGTCTGTCATTCCTCTGTCATCCCACCCCCTCCACCGGAAGTTTCATTCCTCTGTCATCCCACCCCCTCCACCGGAAGTTCATTCCTCTGCCATCCCACCCCCTCCACCGGAAGTTCATTCCTCTGTCATCCCACCCCCTCCACCGGAAGTTCATTCCTCTGTCATCCCACCCCCTCCACCGGAAGTTCATTCCTCTGTCATCCCACCCCCTCCACCGGAAGTTCATTCCTCTGTCATCCCACCCCCTCCACCGGAAGTTCATTCCTCTGTCATCGCACCCCCTCCACCGGAAGTTCATTCCTCTGCCATCCCACCCCCTCCACCGGAAGTTCATTCCTCTGTCATCCCGCCCCCTCCACCGGAAGTTCATTCCTCTGTCATCCCACCCCCTCCACCGGAAGTTCATTCCTCTGTCATCCCACCCCTCCACCGGAAGTTCATTCCTCTGTCATCCCACCCCCTCCACCGGAAGTTCATTCCTCTGTCATCCCACCCCTCCACCGGAAGTTCATTCCTCTGTCATCCCACCCCCTCCACCGGAAGTTCATTCCTCTGTCATCCCACCCCCTCCACCGGAAGTTCATTCCTCTGTCATCCCGCCCCCTCCACCGGAAGTTCATCCCTTTGTCATCCTGTCAACCTCGGCTGTCTCCCGGAACCCATCTAGTGGCCTTGGCCATCCTCTCCCCTACCTTTGGGTAGCGCATTAAGGTTGAGAAATGTTTGCAGGTTGTAGGTAATGTTTTGCTTATGAATTCTTCCAATTGCAAGTTTTCTTTTCAGGTACACGACACTGCTTTTCCTCTTCCCAGGCTACAGGCCCACACCCCCAACACCCATACTGTTAGGATTGGCACTCTCAACGTCGGCACGCTGAAAGGTAGATCTGGTGAAATTGTTGAGATGCTTGAACGGAGATGCGTAGATATGTGCTGCATCCAGGAAGTAAGATGGAGAGGAGGTTCTGCAAGGTTCCTCACAGGCAAAGAACACAGGTACAAGATTTTCTGGGCAGGGAACACTGACGGGGTCGGGGGCGTAGGAATACTTCTAGCGGAGAAATGGGTGGATAAGGTAATCGAGGTCGTTAGAGTAAGTGACAGAGTACTTAAGATCAGACTAGTGCTTCATCATAGATTAGCTACTGTCATCTCAGCCTATGCACCTCAACCTGGGCTACCAGATGGTCTGAAAGACCAATTCTATGACACCCTCTTGCAAACTACCTCGTCGACGAGTGACAGGGACCTTCTCTTTGTGGCTGGAGACTTCAACGGTCATGTCGGACGTCGTGCTGGGGGCTTCCATGGCATACATGGAGGCTATGGCTTCGGTTCCCGCAACGAGGAGGGAACCAGACTGCTGGAGTTCTGTGATGCAACCAATCTTATAGTCTGCAATACCAACTTCAGGAAACCTGCCAGTCACCTAGTCACCTACCGCTCCGGCAGACACTCTAGCCAAATCGACTACATCCTCGCCAGAAATAGGGAAAGAGGGCGGCTTATAAATGCCAAAACCTACCCTGGCGAAGAATGTACCCCACAACATAGATTAGTAGTTAGCGACTTTGGGATCAAGGCAAAATGGGTGCCCAGAATTAGACAGGCTTGGAGAAGAAGGGTGTGGAAGCTTAAAGACCCTGCAAACGGACAGAGACTTAGAGACAAGTTACTTGAAGCATTTAACGAAATAGAAGGGGATATAGCATCATACAACGTGGAAGACAATTGGAGATTTCTGCGGGACAACCTGTTGAAAGCCACCGACCAGATTTGTGGGTGGTGTAAGGTCCCCTCCCAACCCAGAGTAACGTGGTGGTGGAACAAGGAGGTAGACAGGGCTATTAGACAAAAGAAACAAGCTTGGAAGGACTGGAAGAACGGTGGTAGCAGGGAATTGTACCAATGTGCCAGAAGGGAGGCTAGGCGACAGGTTTATTTAGCCAGAGGGGAAGCAGATAAGGAAAGATTTGCCAATGTTCTGCGCCGTGAGGACCAAAGACTCGAGGTATTTCGGGTTGCAAGACAGTGTAGGAGAGAGAATAGTGATGTTGTAGGAGAGAAATGTGTTCGCATGGATGATGGTACGCTTGCATTAAATGAGGATGCAAAGAAAGAGGTCTGGAGATGCCACTACGATAGATTGCTTAATAAAGAGAATGAATGGGAGAAAGAGAGCCTGCCTTATGTCGACCCAATAGAGGGACCAGCTATCCGAGTTGATAGTACCAGGGTAGATAAAGCAATTAAGAGTATGAAGACCGGGAAAGCCCCCGGCCCATCAGGAATCACTGCAGAGATGCTCAAAATATCTGGCAGTGTTGGCTATAGCCTAGTCACCCGTATTACGAACCAGGTGATACACGAAGGAGTCATACCCTATGACTGGTGTAGCAGCATCATAGTCAACTGCTACAAAGGTAAAGGGGACGCTTTAGATACAAATAATTACAGAGGCATCAAGCTGTTAGATCAGGTTATGAAAGTTACAGAGAGGGTCATAGCCCAACTAATTAGGGAGCGAATCAATTTAGATGAGATGCAGTTTGGGTTCGTGCCAGGTAAAAGCACTACTGATGCCTTATTTCTAGTGAGACAGTTGCAAGAGAAATACCTAGCCAAGGATAAACCTCTGTACCTGGCTTTCGTTGACATGGAGAAAGCCTTTGACAGGGTCCCCCGATCCCTTATCTGGTGGTCAATGAGGAAACTTGGGATAGAAGAATGGCTAGTGAGAGCTGTGCGAGCCATGTACAGAGATGCGGCCAGTAAGGTGAGGGTTGGAAATGAGTACAGCAATGAATTCCGGGTAGAGGTAGGGGTCCACCAAGGTTCCGTCCTCAGCCCCCTATTATTTACCATAGTCCTCCAGGCAATCACAGAGGAGTTCAAGACAGGTTGCCCCTGGGAGCTCCTCTATGCTGATGACCTTGCCCTAATTGCGGAGTCACTATCAGAACTAGAGGAGAAGTTTCAGGTGTGGAAGCAAGGTCTAGAATTGAAGGGCCTTAGAGTCAACCTAGCTAAAACCAAAATCCTAATAAGTAGGAAGGTAGATAAAACACAAACCCCTTCAGGTAGATGGCCCTGCTCAGTATGTAGAAAAGGAGTAGGTAGTAACTCTATAAGATGTACCCGGTGCAAGCTATGGACACATAAGAGGTGCAGCAACATCAAAGGCAGGTTAACTAGCAAGTTAGTTTTTGTTTGTGGCAGATGTTCAGGTGCAATAAAGACTGCAAACAAACAGGAAACAACTTCTATCTCATTCCAGGGTGAAAAACTAGAGGTAGTCGATAGCTTCCGCTATCTGGGCGACCAAGTTAGTAGTGGGGGTGGGTGCGCTGAAAGTGTAGCTGCTAGAATAAGAATAGCCTGGGCAAAGTTTAGAGAGCTCTTACCCCTGCTGGCGACAAAGGGACTCTCACTCAGAGTAAAAGGCAGACTGTATGACGCATGCGTACGAACAACCATGCTACATGGCAGTGAAACATGGGCTGTAACTGCTGAGGACATACGTAAGCTCGCAAGGAATGAAGCCAGTATGCTCCGTTGGATGTGTAATGTCAATGTGAATACCCGTCAGAGTGTAAGTATCTTGAGAGAAAAGCTGAACATTAGAAGCATCAGTTGTGGCGTGCAAGAGAGACGATTGCGCTGGTATGGACATGTGGTGAGAATGGAGGAGGATAGCTGCGTGAAAAAGTGCCACACCCTAACAGTTGAGGGAACCCGTGGAAGAGGTAGGCCCAGGAAGACCTGGGCTGAGGTGGTGAGGCAAGACCTTCGTACATTGGGCCTCACCGAGGCGATGACTACGGACCGAGACCTTTGGAAATGGGCTGTGCGTGAGAAGACCCGGCAAGCCAAGTAAGATCGTTGCCAGTGCCCCTGGACTGGTTCTTGTGCGGGTGGCACATGAGATGCACCATTTTGAGCGTGGCCGTTGCCAGTACCGCCTGACTGGCTCCTGTAGGATTTTCGAGCGAGATCGTTGCCAGTGCCCCTGGACTGGCTTGTGCGGGTGGCACATAAAAGACACCATTTCGAGCGTGGCCGTTTTCGTGCGGGTGACACGTAAAAGCACCCACTACACTCTCTGAGTGGTTGGCGTTAGGAAGGGCATCCAGCTGTAGAAACTCTGCCAAATCAGACTGGAGCCTGGTGTTGCCATCCGGTTTCACCAGTCCTCAGTCAAATCGTCCAACCCATGCTAGCATGGAAAGCGGACGTTAAACGATGATGATGATGATGATGATGATATGTATATATATATATATATATATAATGTATATATATATATATATATGTATATATATATATATATATAATGTATATATATATATATATATGTATATATATATATATATAATGTATATATATATATATATATGTATATATATATATATATAATGTATATATATATATATATATGTATATATATATATATATAATGTATATATATATATATATATGTATATATATATATATATATAATGTATATATATATATATATATAATGTATATATATATATATATATATGTATATATATATATATATATATGTATATATATATATATAATGTATATATATATATATATATATGTATATATATATATATAATGTATATATATATATATATATATAATGTATATATATATATATATATGTATATATAGAGTTATTAATATTTCTAAGTCTCTCTAAAGGAGACTACGACAGCGGTACTGGAAATTAATGGTTATCGCCAAGCCAACATGGCAGTCCCAAAATTAGGACGAAAGCTGCCGTGAATTAGCTCCAAGAAGCCATCGCCTCTAGCTAGCTATGTGACACACGAAACCTGTGTCCTTTATAACCTTCGAACAGGGGAGGTCAGCAGTGTCCCCCTGCTGGTTTGGCATCTGCAGACGAGTTTCAGGGTGTTGCCCCTTGTCAATGCAGAGCAGCCAAGCCCTAGTCAGGCGGCGCTGCTGACTATCTGTTCGAAAGTTATTTATCTAATTTCAGTGGAATCTATCCACTGGTTTTCAGAAATAGAGTTATTAATATTTCTAAGTCTCTCTAAAGGAGACTACGACAGCGGTACTGGAAATTAATAGTTATCGCCAAGCCAACATGGCAGTCCCAAAATTAGGACGAAAGCTCCCGTGAATGAGCTCCAAGTTTCCTCATTGACCACCAGATAAGGGATCGGGGGACCCTGTCAAAGGCTTTCTCCATGTCAACGAAAGCCAGGTACAGAGGTTTATCCTTAGCTAGGTATTTCTCCTGCAACTGTCTCACTAGAAATAAGGCATCAGTAGTGCTTTTACCTGGCACGAACCCAAACTGCATCTCATCTAAATTGATTCGCTCCCTAATTAGTTGGGCTATGACCCTCTCTGTAACTTTCATAACCTGATCTAACAGCTTGATGCCTCTGTAATTATTTGTATCTAAAGTGTCACCTTTACCTTTGTAGCAGTTGACTATGATGCTGCTATACCAGTCATTGGATATGACTCCTTCGTGTATCACCTGGTTCGTAATACGGGTGACTAGGCTATAGCCAACACTGCCAGATATTTTGAGCATCTCTGCAGTGATTCCTGATAGGCCGGGGGCTTTCCCGGTCTTCATACTCTTAATTGCTTTATCTACCCTGGTACTATCAACTCGGATAGCTGGTCCCTCTATTGGGTCGACATACGGCAAGCTCTCTTTCTCCCATTCATTCTCTTTATTAAGCAATCTATCGTAGTGGCATCTCCAGACCTCTTTCTTTGCATCCTCATTTAATGCAAGCGTACCATCATCCATGCGAACACATTTCTCTCCGACAACATCACTATTCTCTCTCCTACACTGTCTTGCAACACGAAATACCTCGAGTCTTTGGTCCTCACGGCGCAGAACATTGGCAAATCTTTCCTTATCTGCTTCCCCTCTGGCTAAATAAACCTGTCGCCTAGCCTCCCTTCTGGCACATTGGTACAATTCCCTGCTACCACCGTTCTTCCAGTCCTTCCAAGCCTGTTTCTTTTGTCTAATAGCCCTGTCTACCTCCTTGTTCCACCACCATGTTACTCTGGGTCGGGAGGGGACCTTACACCACCCACAAATCTGGTCGGTGGCTTTCAACAGGTTGTCCCGCAGAAATCTCCAATTGTCTTCCACGTTGTATGATGCTATATCCCCTTCTATTTCGTTAAATGCTTCAAGTAACTTGTCTCTAAGTCTCTGTCCGTTTGCAGAGTCTTTAAGCTTCCACACCCTTCTCCTCCAAGCCTGTCTAATTCTGGGCACCCATTTTGCCTTGATCCCAAAGTCGCTAACTACTAATCTATGTTGTGGGGTACATTCTTCGCCAGGGTAGGTTTTGGCATTTATAAGCCGCCCTCTTTCCCTATTTCTGGCGAGGATGTAGTCGATTTGGCTAGAGTGTCTGCCGGAGCGGTAGGTGACTAGGTGACTGGCAGGTTTCCTGAAGTTGGTATTGCAGACCATAAGATCGGTTGCATCACAGAACTCCAGCAGTCTGGTTCCCTCCTCGTTGCAGGAACCGAAGCCATAGCCTCCATGTATGCCATGGAAGCCTCCAGCACGACGTCCGACATGACCGTTGAAGTCTCCAGCCACAAAGAGAAGATCCCTATCACTCGTCGACGAGGTAGTTTGCAAGAGGGTGTCATAGAATTGGTCTTTCAGACCATCTGGTAGCCCCGGTTGAGGTGCATAGGCTGAGATGACAGTAGCTAATCTATGATGAAGCACTAGTCTGATCTTAAGTACTCTGTCACTTACTCTAACGACCTCGATTACCTTATCCACCCATTTCTCCGCTAGAAGTATTCCTACGCCATATATATATATATATATATATATATATATATATATAATCTATATATATATATATATATATATATATATATATATATATATATATATATATATATATATATATATATATAATGTATATATATATATATATATATATATGAATGGAAAAATCTAACATAGAATGGAAAAATCTAACATAGAATGGAAAAATCTAAGAGACTTACAACAGGACAAAAGCCTTACTATCAAAGAAGCTGACAAAGGTAGTACTGTAGTCCTAATGAACACAGATTTTTACAAACACCTAGCACTCTCCTTACTAAACGATAACTCCTTCTATGAAACTATCACCAACTATAAACAACAAAAAACTCTCAAAAACCTCACCACCTTTATACTCCAGCAAGGTCAAGGACTCACGGACAAAGAAAAAGATTACATCACTAATTTCAAATGCAAGCCCAGCCTCTTCTATGGCCTCCCTAAAATCCATAAGAACAAATCCATCACTGAAGCTTGCAAACTCTCCTCTGAAATCTACATCAACATCAAGGCACCGGAAGATTTAAAACTAAGACCCATTATAGCAGGCACCTCCTGCGAAACACATCGCTTAAGCAATTTCTTGGACATTCTTTTGAAACCTTTCCTAAGCCACATCAAAAGTTACATCAGAGATGATCTTGACATGCTCAATCACCTCCCGAAAACAACAAACGAGGAGTCACTCTTGGTGTCTTTTGACGTGGTCAACCTTTATACAAATATCCCTCATGAATATGCGATTGAGGCAATTAAATTCTGGCTGCACAAACACCCAGAAACATTTCCTAATCGCATCAACACAACTTTCATCATAGAATCACTTAAGTTCATTCTGACCAACAATTACTTCCTATTTGCAGACACATACTTTCGCCAAAAATGTGGTATCGCGATGGGTACTAAAGCTGCACCAGTCCTTGCGAACCTCATAATGGGTTTTTTTGAATTAACACTATATGAAACCTCACGTCAGAAATTTGGACACCTTTTCCACATCTTTTTAATGGATAACTGGAAAAGATATTTGGATGATTGTTTCATCATATGGAATGAACCCTATGAAAAACTTCTAGAATTCAAATCCATTCTTAATAACATACATCCCAACATTCAATTCACTATGGAATTCAGCAAACATCATCTCCCTTTTCTTGATCTCTTAATCATAAAAACACCTAATAACCAAATCACAACCGACATCTACCACAAACCTACAGACTCACAACAATACCTCCTTTTTAGCTCATGCCACCCAAAACACACCAAGATAAATATCCCCTTTAATTTAGCTAAAAGAATTTGCACCATTGTCTCTGACCCTACCACTCGAGAAACACGCTTACAAGATCTCAAAAAAACACTGTTACAACGCCAATATCCCTCCACACTCATAGATCTTGGAATAAAACGTGCCAAGGAACTTGACAAAAACCTAACCCTAACCAACATAATAACACACCCAACCCCAAAATACTTCCATACATCTCCACCCATAACCCCAATAACATCGAAGCATTCACCACAATTAAACAAAACCTCCCCTTACTCACCACAGACCCGAAAATGAACAATATCATTAATACACACAAAGTCCTTAAATGCAAAAGGCAACACAAATCTTTGAAAACATTATTAACCAATTCCAAACTACATACACCACTTCCACCCCCATCAGTTAAAAAATGTGCATGCCCTAATTGTGGCACCTGCCCTTACCTACTTGAAGGCTCTGAATTTACCTTCAAACGAGGAACAAAGTTTAAAATTAAAACCAATTTCTCTTGTTCCTCGAGTAACCTCATTTATGTCCTTACTTGCGCAGGTTGCCAAAACTTCTATATCGGACAGACGAGCCTCCCATTACGTAGAAGAGTAGCTGTCCATAAGGAACAAATAAACCTCCCTCAATACCGCCAAATTCCACTCAGTGGCCACATAGACTCTTGCGCCAGAAACAAAATCCCTAAATTCATTATATTCCCTTTCTATCAATGTAAAGACAGAATCTCCACACAAGAAAGAATCAACAAGGAGAATCTTTTCATAGAGAAATTCCAACCATTTCTTAACACACACACCCCTCAGTGACCTTATTTCTCTATGAACAGACACAAACTTCCTGTTTTGAAAAAAAGAGTTCATAACTCTAACTAAAAACACTTGTCTCCCCTTACACACACTTCCTGTTTTGACACCACATTTCCTGCTTAACACAAACTTTTAACCCTTTTTTTAAACCTAACAAAACTCAACTCTCATGCATCCTTATTTTTCCTACCAATTTATACATGAACTACTATTGAACTACAAAAGCTCAAAGACAATATAATGTATGAGTATATTTATTTTTTTTATATATTATTGTTTTATATATTATTTTCTTCATTTTGTACTTTTTTGTACTTCTTTGTAAAAAAACATTTTCATTCTCCTTCTTGATAATTTGCTTCATCGCAATGAAAACCGGTTAGAAAAAATCTTAATTAAATTATGCTCCCAGTTCAGCATTCTGGCTTTTTTACATTTTCCTATATATATATATATATATATATATATATATATAATGTATGTGTGTGTATATATATTGATGTTAAGATATTAAGTTGTTAAATACCTTGAATTCTACATAACCTTCTACTTACCTTTTTTTTTGTTTTTTATCATTTTAGTATTATACCCACACTTTACATTTGAACATTTGTCTCTCTCATCCTGTTTGTGACACTAATTCTTTAAGATCAAATTTGAAAGACCTTGGCTACATACTGAATCCTGCTGCAATTGAGTTGAAGGAGCTTCTTGGCAAAGGAGAGTTTAGTGGTAAGTATTAGATTTATTGGGTTGGTGCATAATTATTGTGGCTTTTTTGCAACAAATTTTATTCAACAAAAACAATAACAATCTTTAACAAAAAACATCTTTAAATGATGGTTTGACCATCTGGTGAGCAAATGGGGAGCAGTAATTGAAGTAGATGGTGAATATGCTCTGGAATAATCATTTAAAGATGTTTTTGTTACATGTTATTTTTTTTTTGTTGAATAAAATTTGTTGAAAAAATGCTGCAATAATTATGCACCAACCCAATAGTATTCCTAAGGAGAAAGGTGGTGAGTTGGCAGAGTCGTTAGCTCGCTGAGCTAAACATTTAGTGGCATTTTGTCTATCTGAGTTCAAATTCTGCCGCAGTCAACTTTGCCTTTCATCCTTTCGGGGTCAATATAATAAGTACTAGTTGAACACTGGGATCAATGTAATTGATTTACCCCATCCCTCGAAATTGCTGGCCTTGTGCCAAAATTTGAAACCAATATTTCTAAGGAGAGCATGAAGGCTTAAGTTGCTAAGGTATCAGCCAGCTGATAGTTAAGTTATTATTGGAATTGCTATGACAGGTGAAAATATTTAGCCCTTTAGCATTTAAACGAGTTATGTCTGGCTTAAATATTCTACCTGTTTTATGTTCAAACTGGCTAGAACTAGCCTCTCACACCTACTCTACAATGTCATTCCAATCTCAGTAAGTAGGAAGGCAGACAGATCACAAATCTCTTCAGGTAGATAGCCCTGCTTGATCTGTAGAAAAGGCATAGGTAGAAACTCCATAAGATGTACTCGGTGTAAGCTATGGACACATAAGAGGTGCAGCAATATCAAAGGAAGGTTAACTGGGAAGATAGTTTTTGTGTGGCAGATGCACAGGGGCAATAAACACTGAAGATGTACAGAAAACAGATTCCATCACATGCCAGAAGGAAAAACTAGAAGTAGTTGGTAACTTCCGTTACCTAGGTGACCAAGTTGGTAGCGGGGGGGGGGGGATGCTCTGAGAGTGTGGCTGTTAGAATAAGAATAACTTGGACAAAGTTCAAAGAATTCCTACCTCTGCTGGTATCAAAGGGCCTCTTGCTCAGAATGAAAGGTAGACTGTATGATGCATGTGTGTGAACAGGCATGCTACACGGCAGTGAAACATGGGCTGTGACTGCTGAGGACATGCATAGGCTTGAAAGAAATTAAGCTAGTATTCTCCACTGGATGTGTGATGTTCAGTGTGCACCCTGAAAGAAAAGCTGGACATAAGAAGCACCAGATGTGGTGTGCAAAAGAGACGACTGTGCTGGTATGGTCATGTGTTGTGTATGGGCGAAGACAGCTGTGTGAAGAAGTATCACACCCTAACAGTGGAGGGGACCTGTTGAAGAGATTGACCCAAGAAGACATGGAATGAGGTGGTGAAGCATGACCTCCAAACGTTGAGTCTCACAGATGCAATGACCTGTGACCGAGACCTTTGAAGATATGCTGTGATTGAGAAGACCCAGCAAGCCAAGTGAGATTGCAGCCATGGCCAATGTCAGTGTTGCATTACCGGCCCGATTAAAAGTACCCTTCATTTGTTGGGCAATATGCTGTGCTTGAGAAGACATGTTGAGTCAAGTGAAATCATAGTCATGGCTGGTGCCAGTGCCTTTTGTCTGGCACCCGTGCTGGTGGCAAGTAAAAAATACCATTTGAGCATAGCCAATGCCAGTGTTGGTGGCACATAAAAGCACCATTACATATTTCTTTTTCTTTTTCAAACTACACCAGATCTATTTCAGAACATGTTTTTGAGAATGTTCCACCAACATTCCTTATTAGAACATATTGATATACTTGACATCACAAATATTTTTCACATCAGAGGCTCCTAGCAGCATCAACAACAAACTTCTCTCACATTAATAACCTAAATGTGAACCCACATTTCAACAGAATGCAGACATTTTTATGAAACATTAAAAATAAAAATTAATTGCCAAAAGCAAATTAAGTACTTTTCAGCTTGACAATATAACAAAGAAAAACACAAGTTAAAACTGCCCATGAATGTCACACATGGAATTCAAAAAGGTGCCCAAGGTTGTTGTTGAAAAGGTGATGGATAATCTTGTGGGTGTCTACCAAGTCGGTTGTCAGACATCAGAGCTTTAATGTGTTCATGCCCAGGGAAGCAAGACTATAAAGAATTCCATGATGAAAAGAGTCAAGCAGATTATATAGAAGATTCTTACATCAAATATCACCCATATATGCTGGACTGCATCTAGTGAAGGGTCTTTTGATTAATTGGCATTCAATCATTAATTGATGTTCTCTAGCCTCTGATCCATGGGTATGCTGTCTCCTCTCTCTGTTTTTTCTGCTGTTATTCTGCTGGTCTCTCTTCCTTGAGCTTGCTACTCTCGTACTTCCACTTCTCAGAACCCACCTAATGCACTCATCTTTCTATCTCTTGGCTCTCCACCAACCACAGTCATTTCTCCCCCAAATATTGCCTCTTTTGAGCCTTCTCTTTCATGCCAGTGTTGACCTACAATAGTTTAAATGGAACATTAACAGTATCAAGTTCACTGGTTTCAGAAGACTTACAATGGTCATATGTCTTACCTCTTCCTTCTTTACCTTTTCTTTAAAAAGAAAAGTCAGCCTGATACAACTCAGTCTTTACATGTATAATATGTATATGTTAATTATTCTGAAAATTAGCATAATTACTGCATTTATTTGCATGTAATATGCTCTTTTATCATGAAAAAACATGATGCTGTGATTTTTTAACAATGTTCACTTTATATAACAGGTGCACTTTTGTCACCTGTTTCATTTAGGATGTGTGAACATTTCCAAAGTATTTTATGCAACAGTTACAATTAAATCTGACTAAATGCTCCTTTTTTTTCCATACATTGTAATACTTAGGAATAGTCATTGCATTTACACAAAAAATAATTTCGAGGATTTCATTACCCATAATTTAGGGTGTACATTATACACAAATATGTATGGTATTATGTGGGCTAACATTGGAGGACATGACAACTCCGTGCGTATTGTTAAAGCTGCATATCTATAGCAAAAAATTGTCAACCCTACTAGAAATAGCAGTCAAATCTCATTAAAATCAGATCTTACTATTTAAAAAATATATAAAGGACACGTTGGATAATGTAATCCCAGATTCACTGTGGCTGAAAAGAAGACAGGATGGTCTCATTTAGATTGCCTTTTATTGTAGGTCTGTATGGTTGGGGTTGACTTGATGCAAAACACAAGTGTAACCCATATACTGTTCTTATGGCAGATCTTATGTTGTTATAAAGTTTTATTCTGAGGAACATACATGGATACACTTTACAGAGATGTTTAAAATATGGGCAGTAGAAGAAGTGTAATATGCCACACTGCACCATGTCAAACTGTCACACTGTGTAATATGTCGATATGCAACCATCAGTGTCATAAGCATCAAGTAATGTCAAAATGTCACACTGCACCCCATGCAAAATACCACTGCATATAGGAATGTGCAGTATGAGCCTTAACTAAGCAGTGATATGGTGTAATAGGAAAAACAAACCTGTTTGCTGTGTTGTTCATGAGCTGACTGTATGATTGTCATAGTTCTGGTTGAGTAGAGGTAACCTGGGGTTACTCAACAACAGCTTGAAATGTGATAGACTCACCTGCTGACAACTAAATATATTGACCATTGATGGAATGCAGTGCTAATAATATAATACTAACTGTTGACCCTTTGCCTGGTAACGGCTCTTTCGTAGGCAACAAATTTCTCAGTAATGAGTTTCTGATAGTTAATTTGCCATACTAAGCTCAAATTCCAAACAAGCAAAATTTGTAGTTAGAACTAAAGGTACTTATTACTTTAATAACTGGTATAAGATTTTGTATACAGTAACATCTCACAACAAAGGGTAGTAAATAAAACGAATTTATTTTTCTTGAAAAGTGCGATGGTTGAAGGAAATAAAAAAAAGTATTGGGGTTGATTTGTTTGACTAAACCCTTCAAAATAGCAGCTTAGCATGGTCACAGTACCTTAGCATGGTACTTTGGCATGGTCACAGTAAAAAAATATATAAAGCTTCTTCGAGGGTTATATAGACACATGAGACCATTTTCCTGATTTTTGTGGAATATAAATTCTTCTCCCACTGGATGGGATGATGGATGATCTGCCTCTGGAATAGTTATTTTTGCCAACTAAATGGACTGGAGTAATTTGAAATGAAGTGTTTTGCTCAAGGACACAGTGTATTGCCTGGTCCAGGAATCAAAACTTCAATCTTACAATCATGAGTGCAATATCCTAAGCACTAAGGCATGTGCTGCCACTCATGGGCACAGTCCACTGACTGAATCAAGTAAAAGATAAAACGAACTAAATATGTTATGTTCTGAGCGAAACCAGATATGTGGAAGCTGTGTAGAAACCTGAAAGATGAGCTGTGTTTGTAATTTAGAAGTCCAACCTTGTTACACTGTCATGCAGATTCCATTTAAGAATTATGTTTAGGCTAAATGTATCTGGGGAGTACTTGACAATTCTGTAGTTAGTAAGCCGTTCAGTTGATTAAACTACTGAATAGTCATATGTCATTCTTAGTGAGAGAGACTGTCTGTCTGTCTGTCCACACGTACATGTGTGTGTGTGTGTGTGTGTGTGTGTGTGCATGCATGCATGCATGTGCTTATGTTTTTGCTTTAACTGTGATTTTCTAATGAAATAATTATAACATTATCAACTTGAGTTATATATTCTTTGGAAATTGTGTGTGTATACATACATACACACACATATATATGTTTAGATAATTTGGAAAAACGAATTTCCAAATCAATCAGGTACAACCTTTCAGCATTACATGCATCTGCATATCGTACCTTGGGGTCTTATTTATCATATATTTATATATTTATTTAGAAAGATACAAAGTATCTAATAAAAGTCAATAATAATTCAGTTTTGGGAATTAATAGATATGCGGGTGTTCTATTTCAGATAATACAAAAAAAAAATAATCTAATGAGTATATCTGAAAGTAAACTCATGGTATCTATTTGCACATCATGAAATAATACTTAAAGGACATAACCATTATACCAGCAAGGTATATACTATACTTCCTTAATTATCTCCTACTTTAATTAACACTAAATTAATTAAATATGAAGGAACTACACATGTTTCAGTATTGGAAGATTACAATATATATACATACACACAATTGTATACATATATATATATACATACACACAATTGTATACATATATATATATACATACATAAATACATATATGCAATCATCAGATTTACAATTATTCCAACACACCTTCAGGTTCTTTTTCAAACTATTATAAATCTAATTTTACATTCCTTTAAAAAATAAGCAATAAAATTAAGCATTAAAGATTAAAAATCAAAAATAAAATTTATATTGGTTTTGCCAATATTTCTGTTGATTTTTAAGAATTTCACCAATTCTACTTATTTTTAATAATTGAAACTGAAAGAAACCATAACACATTTAGCACAGTCATTAAGTGATGGTTTCTCAACCGACAGCATATAAGGAGTGTAAATAATCAAAATGTATTGCTATGTTGTCAAAAAGTGGACACTAAAATGATTTTGACAATATTCCTGAATAGTCTTACCATCAAGAAATATGATTATTTGCATATAAAATATATATAAATTTCGAGCATGGCCGTTGCCAGTACCGCCTGACTGGCCTTCGTGCCGGTGGCACGTAAAAGCACCCACTACACTCTCGGAGCGGTTGGCGTTAGGAAGGGCATCCAGCTGTAGAAATTCTACCAAATCAGATTGGAGCCTGGTGTAGCCACCTGGTCCACCAGTCAGTCCTCAGTCAAATCGTCCAACCCATGCCAGCATGGAAAGCGGACGTTAAACAATGATGATGATGATGATGATGAGTGTTAGTCCATATTGAATAAAACCCAAACGTTATGCAATATGGTGTTCTATATTTTTATACCGAAAAATTATTTAAATCATTGAAGTTGAACTAAAAATTCCATTTTGAAACAAACTTTTGTAGGTGATCTTAAATTTTGGATATTAGTGTATAATAAGAGGGATTAGTAAATCCAGGTAGATATTTATAAAGCGTTTAGTGTTAAATGGATTTGATTAATTATATGAAACACTCAGATACCAATAAATGCAAGTAGAATTATCATCCATTCACTGACAAGTGTTATATGCGAAACTCTGATGCCTGAGGAACTACTAAAATTTTCCTAGAACCCACAAGATAACAGGGTCATTTGTGATCAATAGGCAAAGGAAGACTATCCTTGTTGTTGACATTGAGTAGCGAGGTCCTTTTCTCCACTACTTTCTAGAGAGGCCATAAGCCAACAGGCTGAGATTTGATGATACACCGCAAAGCTAAGCACTTCATGGACATGAAACCCAGTGTAATCCCATAAACTGGCCTTATCTAACTGTATCTATATATTTTGGTTGCGCATACTATAGGAGTCATAAGGCGCTGCTCCGTATGGTCCCACAGTTTCCAGCTAACTTGGAATATTAGGGTCTTATCCATTGTCTTGTATTCAAGATCCTCTGCATGACATCCTGTTAGTTCAAAGCCATGAATCTGATCTGTTAGGTCCTGCCAATAACTAAATCCAAGCCATGCTGGTGACACTTCGATTTATTGTCATTGAGATTTACTCCTCTAATGGTTAAGGTTTTGTCTGTCTCCTACCCTTCAACCTGTCTGGCCTGGTAAGACCTGCCTGAAGATTTCTCTCCCTCCAGCATAGCTCTCCAGGTCAATGGACACACAAACACTTCACTGTGGCAAGGTACTTGTTGAATTGGCCGTTGACTACATGGTAGTTCTTCTGCCCTTTGACAGGTCTATTTTTCATCCTGCAGGGTGTCCAACAATCACCCTCCTTACCATTTTTGGCTTCCTGAGGGACGACCTAGATATATATATATATATATATATATATATATATATATATATATATATATATATATATATAAATGGTGTATGTATGTCTGTTTGAAACTCTCTGTAAACTTCATCTTTATTTTAGTATCTAGAACAGTTTTTCTCAACCATTTTGTTTTATATATATGGACCCCTTTTATTCCTTTTTTACTCAAATTAAATATTATGGGGAATTGTATTAAAAAAATAGTTAAAATATTTTGCATATTGTGGAAGTGTTATCAGTTTATTTTAACAAAAATATCTAGACAAAGTCAGCTTTGCAGGACCCATTGCTCTCCAAGCTTGTTGATAAGTGGTTTTTAACAAGCAGTCAGCTAATTAAGTATTCGTCAACTATGTTGTGTCTGTTACTTACTTTAGTGATCTTTGTATCTTTGGTAATTACTTACAACTAGGTGAAGTGAACCATTTCTAGTTATCTTGGTCATATACACTGCACATCAGTAATTTAATATGAACTGGAGAAGATACTTCAGTTAGCAGTCTAAATGCTATCATTTTTACCACTTGCACTAGTCACTTTGTACAAATGCTGAAGGTTTTCTTTAGCAAATAGATCTGTTTTGGTAATGATGCATGCAAATTTTATAAAATGTACCATATCTCATGTGAATTATTTTTATAGAAAAACATTTCTAACTCTGCTCTAAAATATTTCTGGGCAATAAGTCTCAGAGAAAATGTGGACCTGACATTTATATAATTTGCAGATCTGGAGCTCCAGATATATCTTGACTTGTCTTTGTTGAGAGCAGTAAAATCCAACAGTGAGTTATCATATAGAGTAGTGTGTATCAATCAAAATATGTTGCATTCCTTTAACTGTCTATTATATTCCTGTTGGCCTGTAAGATAATCACTGCTGTAAAGGTGGGCAAAGTAAACTCATTGTATAACAGTTGTCATTGTGAAAAACGTATTGAAATCATTTTAAATAAGAATCTTTATTTTTAAGTTCATAAAAGGCAATGTTTAACTGCAATTTGCTGAGTTAGTGATAAAGAATTGTTAAAAAAATTTTTAAATATCACATTTTGTTAATTTTTTTTCTGCTTATTTTATTTTCATCTTTTATTGTTAACGAGGCAGAAGTGTATGAAGCCTGTTACAAATCAAATCCAGTTGCTGTGAAACAATTAGTAAAAATGGAATTTACTGACAAGGTTCTTCAAGAAGCTAATATAATGATGTAAGGAACTTCCTTTTTTTTTTCTTCTATGTTTATATATTTTTTTCTGCTTACTCAGCAGATTCCTTGACCTTTGAGATTGGTGGAGCTGATAAGATTTATGTTGGATTTGATCATCTAGGGGTGGGAGAGGAAGGGAATCAGAAATTTGACATTCTGTGGTGTGAAGGTAAAGGTAGGGCATAGTGGTTAGTGTGGAGTCTCTGGGAGAAGAGACACCAAATGGGTGACAAGAGGGGAAAGATAAGTGTGTCAGGCTGTGGACTTGGTTGGAGATGATATCCAATTAGCTAGTTCAGGGAACCAGAACCTATTGTAGTAGTGATAGAATAGAGTGGAGAAATACTGATACCTATGTCCTAGGGATTGTAGCAGCTGCACTACCCTTGATGTGGTAGCAATATCCAGTTTACATGAGCTTTGTAGATCATCAGCAGTTGCACAAGAGCTGTAGTTGTGTGTGGTTCAAAGAAAGAAAGCTATTTATTATTTTGGATGCAATTTTTACTACATTATCAATATGAAGTCACCAGAAAAGATAATCTGGGATAGTGCAGTCCAGCATTTGTAGCATTTGAATCCAGCATTTGAAGGTGTCTGTAAACATAAGGTGAGAAATGACAAATTGATTTTGATTTTGTT
Organism: Octopus bimaculoides; assembly: GCF_046866305.1. Taxonomy (NCBI): domain Eukaryota; kingdom Metazoa; phylum Mollusca; class Cephalopoda; order Octopoda; family Octopodidae; genus Octopus; species Octopus bimaculoides. Next base: position 133,568,891 of record NC_142930.1, read on the forward strand.
TCAACAGCAGATAACTTAGTTACTGGCTCTGTCATTTGAGTGCTCTGTCATTCCTATAAAAATCAATTTGGAATTTCTTTTGCTACATACTGAATGAAGGTAATTATATATAAAGCCATTAAACTTAGATAAATTTCTTGTGTTGCTCCTGTCAAACTGGATTGCATGTAGGTTGTTAGTCAAATGACTTAGCACAGTCAACAAATCTCATGCTTTAGGTATTCTTTTCCTTCATCTAGTTTAGTCCAAATCTATACACTCCAATATGCATTGATTTATCATGTGGGTATTGCAAACACTTTATAGTTCCAGTATATTTTATCGGCCTCTTTGTTCTGATTGTGGTTATGGTAGAAAAGATGGTCTTTGCATGTGACATTTGCTGTTCTTCTGCATTTATCATTCATGGTATGCATACCTAAATATTATTTAGGACTAATGAATCTATTGATAACTACTGCTGCCTTTTTGTCGGTGCTTTTCTTTTTAAATAGCAATCCGGACTGAGTTTAAGCGAGGGTTCTGAGGACGGTGGTTTTGCAGTTTAATCTTGAATCAGACAGGAATCCAGCAGATTTATGATGAAACACACTTCAGGTGTGTCAGTTGTATCTTTTTGTACTAATTTCCTTCTTTATGTTGGTAGCATGTAATTTGAGGGAGATTTGTCTGCTAGTTTCAGCAAGTCAAGTAACTGTGTGGAGGCTGTTTCATCAATTGGATATTGTAGATGTACTAAAATGTTAGGGAGTGATTACAAATATTGTGGCAGAAGAAAATTGAAAAGCATATTAAAGAGCCTATGATTTAGTTAAAAATAAATTTCTAGCATTGACACAAGGCATGAAATTTTGGTGGCAGCGGTTAATTGATATCACAGATCTTGGTACTAGACTAATATTTTGTTTTAAACTGTGCTTGCGAAGACCTGTTGAGGCAAGTGAAATTGTTGTTGTGGATGATGGCAGTACTGCCTCATTGGCACTTGTGCCAATGGTATGTAAAAAGCACCATTTGAGCGTGGTCGATGCTAGTGCCGCCTGACTGGTCCCATGCCAGCAGCATGTAAAAAGCACCATTCAAGCATAGTCATTGCCAGTGCCACCTGACTGGCCCTCGTGCCGGTGGCATGTAAAAAGCACCCACTACACTCTTGGAGTGGTTGGCGTTAGGAAGGGTATCCAGCTGTAGAAACTTTGCCAGATCAGATTGGAGCCTGGTGCAGCCTTCTGGCTTGCCAGCCCTCAGTCAAACCGTCCAACCCATACCAGCATGGAAAGTGGAGTTAAATGACGACAATGATGATAATGACCTTAAAATAATCCTTTCTTATTTTGGGACAAGGCCAGCAATTCTGAGGGATGTGGAAATCAACTACAGTGAGCTCCAGTGCTCAACTGGTACTTATTTCATTGACCCCTGAAACAATGAAAAGCAAACTCAGAATGTAATGATGGAAAAAATGCTGCTAAGTATTTAGCCCTGCATGTTAACACTTCTGCCAGCTTGCCAACTTAATTGACCTTAAAATAGTGGTTTCAGATTTTACCACAAGGGCAGCAATTTTAGGGGCTCTGCCAAGGTTGACTTTACCTTTCATCCTTTTTGTTTCAGCCATCGCAAAAATTGACAAACAGGAGAGAAGCACTGCAAAACAAAGATGCACTACACGGCAGTAGGACTACACTCGATGCTGCCAGTCAGCATACTGATGCCTGAGGGTCACATCAAGTGGCTTCTAGTGGCAGAAACCTGAACTACAATGGGCTTGTCCCACAGAGAACGTTTCCTGGTTACTTTTGGGTACCCCTTGTACAGTTTTAACAAATAATTTTACATTCAGCTTCTGAATCTAAAACTCAAGATAACACTGATGAATCTTGCAAACTTTGACCACAGCATATAGTAAATACCATTGTACACTGATTAAAATAAGATAACTTTGACATTGTAAATTATATCATTGTGACAAACAATAATCCTGATAAACCGAGAGAAAAAGAACTGCCTGTTTTGGATGATTTTTGACATGCCTTAATGATAAACAATGAATAATTTTTGATAAATTTTGTGTTGTTGATTATTAATTTTTTTCCTTGTGAATATCTAACTTTTTGGCATTTTTTCTAAATGTTCTTTCTTTAGTTACGTAGGAGAATGTAGTATTAGACATACTATAATTATATTATCATACGAATTACTAGAAGTAAAAACCATGTGATAATGTTATGCTCATATATACTATCATCATCATCATCATTGTCTGCACCAGACTCCGGTCTGATTTGGCATGGTTTCTATGGCTAGATACCCTTCCTAATGTCAACTACTCTGAGAGTGTAATCGATGCTATTATGTGGCAGCACGGGTGCCATTTGCGTGACACCAGTATCTGCCACAATTGTGATTTTACTTGGCTTGATGGACCTACTTCTCAGACAGGACATAATGCCTAAGTCATTTGTCATGGCCTTCATGAGACACAACGTTTGAAATGATAATATGATACCCTGTTTGTTATAAATAGTGGAGAAAGTGACTTCATTTGTTGACAACTGGAATGTGAAATATGTCTCTGATGTATCCATGATTTCAAGCTGTCTAATTTCTAGACAACTTGAAATTATGGATTACAGTGTAGTTAATTAGGTGCAGCTATTGTACAGATGAGTTGTTGCAGATATTGCAGTAGTGACAGGTTGGCACAAATATTGTAATATAGTGTAATTACTGTAGTATGCACAATAAACCAGTACTCTATTTAGTATAGTGTCTTCAGATAACTTAGTATTTTTAACTTTTTGTATTTTTGTTTGGTCCTAGGGAAAGGGCCACTACCTATAGCCATTGAAAACCCTCCAAAACTGTTGTGGTTCATGTTCAACTTGAACATTTTGTATATCCATGAAAGAAAAAATATGAATGGACAGAGAGATTCAGAGGATTGTAGTTCTAGAAGACAAGATTGGAGAGGTGAGACAAAGTAGAGATGAGTGAAAAAAATAGGTGAATAGTAGACAGCTTGTTGTTCCATAAGAACAGAAATCATTTCACCAGCATTAAAAGAGACAGAAAATAATGCATTTATGAGTCATAATTGTAATACATTGGTGAGGTAATTTTTGCCAACTATCCAAATATACTTTTTCTCCAGCCTGTGATATTTGTCTGTGTGCAGTAGCAGTGTTGTCCTAGATATTTGAATAGTAACTTAATCTGGGTCATCTTTTTACTGTGCAGACAATCAGCATTTGTTCAGAGCTGAAGTTGTTAAACCTCAGGTAAACAATGATTGTGATATTCCAGTTGTGTCATTCCATATTTTTTCAGCCATAGTTAGGAGTTATATTACTCAATATATCAGTTGAAAAAGTTAGGTGTAATTCAAAGGAGATTTAGTTGCTATTTCTAACAGGTCAGTTGACCATGTAGTGGTTTCCTCAGAACTTAAATAATTTCTACTTATGCAGAGAGGCCTTAGCCATTGATACTTTAACATTCCTACAGGTGTGGTGGGTTATCATAAAGGATGAGAGGTTGTGAGTCTTCTGGTATCAGTTCACATAATAATTATGCTAGTCTGCATTATAATTAGCACTATACATGTTATACCACTTAATAGTATTAGGCAGTGTAGTGTTTATGTTGTGTACTGCATATGTATTACATCATGCAGTGATTTTTTATAGATACACCTATTGAAAAGCATTAACCTCTGTTATAGTCAGCTATCAACCAACAAACAGTGAGTGACATTTTCACCACTTCTATCTGTTTAAGAATTAATTGTGATGGCACCTGTACCAGTGGAGCACTATAAGCACCGTCTGAGCGCGATCGTTGCCAGAGCAGCTGTCTGGCTTCCATGCCGGTGACACGTAAACAGCTCCAGCGTGATTGTTACCAACGTCGCCTTCCTGGCACTTGTGCCAGTGGCACGTGAAAAGACATTCGAGCGTGGCCGTTGATCGTTACCAACGTCGCCTTCCTGGCACTAGTGCCAGTGGCATGTGAAAAGACATTCGAGTGAGATCGTTGCCTGTGCCGATAGACTGGCTCCTGTGCAGGTGGCACGTAAAATACACCATTTCGAGCGTGGCCGTCGCCAGTACCTGCCTGACTGGCCCTTGTGCCGGTGGCACATAAAACACCCACTACACTCTTGGAGTGGTTGGCGTTAGGAAGGGCATCCAGCTGTAGAAACTCTGCCAAATCAGATTGGAGCCTGGTGTAGCCTCCTGGTCCACCAGTCCTCAGTCAATCGTCCAACCCATGCTAGCATGGAAAGCGGACATTAAACGACGACGATGATGATGATGATGAAACTAAATAAAGTTTTGTTGATTGTTGGGGAACTCCTGATTGAAGAGTTGATAGTGATAATTTTTAATCTCATCACTACAGTTGAACTGTATCCATGGCAATGGGTATGATAACTTAGTCTACCTTAGGTCAGGAATAAATTGCAGGAAAACACTCAAATTGTGCACTAGTCTGGGAATTTAGGAAACCTTATCTTATACTGTACTACACTAGCTACAGCAGATTACTTTAAGCTTTTCTCATTTTATATTACAGTACATTGAATCACCGAAACATATTAAAGCTACATGGTGTCGTGCTTGACAAGGATGTTTACCTGGTTCTGGAACATATGGATGAAGGAAACCTCATGATGTACCTACGGTCTCGAGGTAGGGATAGCATCACTGAGGAATGGCAATTGAATTCATCATTGTAAGATACTAGCATTGTATATATATATGTGTGTGTGTGTGTGTGTGTGAATCGAGGACGTTTATATTACTTCTGAGGTATTCTATATTTTTTAGCTAGAGTGTAGTTGGGTCTCAAGGATGTGGTACAAACCTAGCAATATGTGTTTTATAGTGAAAACAAAATTTCCATTCAAATGGCAATTGCCAGACGATTTTCTGCTTGAGTCTAACTGTTTTAAGTTGTAGTAGAAATGCTATTTATGTTGCAAAGAGGCATACGAGTATTGTATCAATTTTATAATGGAAAAATTGATGATATTTTGTACATATGAATATGCCAGAATTCGGGCGCAATAAAATGGGCTTGCCTGCGCAATTGCACTCGTGGGTGGGGGGTTTCCTCACTCCTGTTCTAAAAGGTGATGTGATCAGATCTCAGCATGCTGGGCATGGAAAAATGGTTGTTAATCATTAAATGGTGTCCAAAGATCTGTAATTTCTTGTGGAAATGTTTTCCTGTTCTGCCTGTGTCTTGTATTAGCAGAAACATTGAAGATAAATTTCATAAATCTTTTCTCCTCTAAACTGGTATTTACCAATGACCACATCTTTACTTGTGTTCATCCTTCACCTTTATTCCCATCTCTATCCATCTGTCACTCTCTTTTCATACTTCTGCAAACTTACCTACTGATATGTCCTGCGTTATGATGACGTAACTTCGTTGTCTGTGTGACTCGCCCGTATGGCATACCTCGCCAACTGACCCTACTTGCTGTGTCTGTCCACTATTTATCAGTAGTGGAACAGCCCACTTCTCACTTGGGGGTGTCCACCACAACCTCCGACCCTTGAGATTTTTCTTCTTCTTTCACACAGCATTATATTTTTATTTTTCATTTCTTTTTCTTTCACACACAAATATATTTTTTACTTCAGAATTCCACAGTCTACATCGTTTAATGGTAGCACTATTAACCCATATCGACCTGACTTAAATCCTTCACACAGACTTATTAATTATTTTTTTTTTTCTTCTACACACAATTATTTTTCTCTTTAGAATGCTGCAGGTAGTACCAGTCTACATTGTTTACCGGTAGCACTACTAACACATAGTGACCTGACTAAAATCTTTTTTCAATAGAATTTATATATTTTTCACTGTGTGTGTTATTTTTTATTGTGTGATAGTTCAATTCTGTGTTAGTCTTATCTGCCACTGCATGTAGTTTGACCCCTCGTCACCCCTGATATGTCTTGTTATTCAGTGGGAGGTATCCTCGTTGCCACTAATAGGTCACGCATTATGATGATATAACTTCATTGTTTGTGTGACTGGCCCGTATGGCGTACCTTGCCAACTGACCCTGTTTGCTGTGTCTGTCCACTATTTATCAGTAGTGTCCCCCACAACACCTACCCACTGACCCTGTCTTCTGTATCACTTTCCTTATGTTCACCTTTCTGTGACTTGAGGGTATGCTCTGACACTTCATATTTTCTCTTTTCCAACTGGGGTAGCCACGTATCTCTTCTACTGTAAGACCTTGTCTCTATCCTGCCATCATACTTGAACCTTTCATTACCTGGTATAAAGCCACCCCACTCAATACTACAGCTCAGTTGTGGAATTTTGTCTTCCGAGTTACTTAATGACCACTCAAGTGCTGGTGCCACATAAAAAGCACCTGATACACTGTGAAAAGAAGGATATCCATCCATAGAACCTATGTGAAGGTAGACATCAGAGCTTGATTAAGGCCTCTGGCTTGTTGGCTCCTGTCACATCATTCAACTAACATGCCATTATTGAAAATGATCATTAAACAATTTACACTAGATTTAACATTTTCTCTGTTACACATTATAAGCACTAATTTTAGAGAGGAAAAGAAATTAAAAAGACATAATCTGCATATCTACCTCTTTATCTTTCTGACACAGATTGATGATATCAGACAATTGGTGGAATTGATGCACTTTTTTAAAGAAAAAAAAAAAACAGTGTTTAAAAAAAAAATCCCACCAAGTCCTATATGTGAGGTTGAGCCTATATTTCATGCTTGAATGTTCTAAAAGCTTTTTGCTGCTAATATATCCATGTTTTTTTTTTTTTATGTTGTCTAATACAGTATATACAACTTTGACTAGAGCATTAAATGCTTTACCTCTTGGAAATGAAAACAAGTGATCCAGATCCCTCCGGTAGCTTGTTTCTTTCTTTTTCTGTCTCGAGTCAATGCTGATAATGTCTAATATATTTTACTTTGAAGAGTTTAGTTAATTCCTTTTCTATTTTTCTTCTTTTTTCTTTTTATGTGTCTGACTGTAGTGATATTTGTGTAGGAATGGAATATCTGGAAAGTAAGTGTTTAGTCCATTGTGATCTTGCTGCTCGGAATATTCTTTTGAGTAAATGTGGCAAACTAACGGTAAGTTATTTGAGTCTACCTCTTAATCATCATCATCATCGTTTAACGTCCGCTTTCCATGTTAGCATGGGTTGGACTGGTGAAACCGGATGGCAACACCAGGCTCCAATCTGATTTGGCAGAGTTTTTACAGCTGGATGCCCTTCCTAACACCAACCACTCAGAGAGTGTAGTGGGTGCTTTTACATGTCACCCGCACGAAGGCCAGTCAGGCGGTACTGGCAATGGCCACGCTCTTAATATTTATATAAATACAGAGAAACCATGTGTTCACCTCTTCAGCAAGACACCTTTCCCTCTCCTTTCATACTCTTCAATACCATACCCAACTCAGTTGGAGGTAGGGAAGTCTTCTCTTGTGAGTACTTGGTGACTCCACCAGTGCTGGTGCTTTGGAAAAGCACCCTGTACATTTTGTAAAGTGGTTGGCTTTAAGAATGACATCCAGCTGCAGAAACATTACCAATACAGATATTTGAACTTGGAGTAGCTCTCTGATGCATTAGCTCCTTTTGAACCACCCAGCCCTTGCCAACATGAAAAAGAGACATTAGATAGTAATTATAATGACTGTGACTGTTTTACATGTTTCTCTCTCATACACACACATATACACTACCACCACCATAACCCTTTTGCATTTTTTTCCATGTTGGTATGGTTTGGATGAGTCGTTATTGTAGTTAAGATGGGACTGTGTCTCACTAGTATGTTTCATTTATGGCGTAACTTCAATAGTTAAATATCTTTCTAATTGCCAACCGCTTAACAGCATGTAGCTTGTTAGTGAAATTTGTTAGACAAAAACTGTATGGAAGCTTGTCATATATATCATCATCGTTTAATGTCCATATTCCACACTAGCATGGGTTGGACATTTGACAGGATCTGATGAGTCAAATATTGCATAACAATCCAGTGTCTGCTTTGGCATAGTTCCCACAGCTGATACTCTTAAAGGGGTTTAAATATGAGAGAAGAGGGTAGCTGAGCAGATTCTTGTAGAAGAGCTGCATGGCTATTCATATGTAGAAGAAAGTGTGAGAATAATAAGTAGGAACTGCATAGAGATAAATAATGCTGCTAAGGTGTCCAGGTGGCCCCTCAAGGAATGAGGTGAACAAAAGTGAGTGGAGAGAGAGGAACTAGGAGTGTGGAAAGTTGTGGGTTTGTAAGAGTTTATAGGGGAGCAAGAGACAAGGGGGAGGGGAGACAGGCAACAACTGTAAAGATTGGGTAGGGTTGAAGGGTAGATGTAAGGAGTGTTGGATAAGGTATGGGGGAATGACCAATGATCCATGAATTGGGAAAAGTAGAGGGATGCAGAAGAAAGTAGGGGAATCAGCAGCAGGATCATAGTGATGATACAGTTGAGAGGGAGATGATAGGAGAGAGAGATGCCATGTGGTTGGGAAGGCTGCAGAAGTGTGCTTGAGGAGAGATCATTTGGTGGTACAGTGGTGGGAGTGGGGGAATGATCAGTGTAACATTTGGGTGGAGAGAACAATATTAATGGATGAAGAATGGCTAACAAGTGAAATGGTTCAATTTGGTCCAGTCTTTAACAACATGGAAAGAGCAGACATAAACAGGAATAATGTTTAAAAGAATAGCTCTCCATAATATATACAAATTATTTTGTATCCGTTTTTTTGTGTTTCATACTTTTCTGTCCTTATTAAACAGTGTTGGATACAAATGAGTATGCAGTTTCAAAAACAAGCATGTTGTATTATATACATTGTAGCAATGCAGTTCATATATACATGTAGGTTTCCAGTCATGAAGTACATGGCTTAGTGGTTAGGGTATTTGACTCATGATCATAAGGCTGTGAGTTCAATACCTGGTAGTGCATTGTGTCCTTGAACAATGTGCTTTATTTCATGTTACTCCATTGCACTCAGTTGGCAAAAATGAATTGTACCTGTAATTCAAAGGGCCAGCCTTGTCACATTGTGTCACATTGAATTTCCTTGAGAACTACATTAAGGGTACGTATGTCTGTGGAGTGCTCAGTCACTTGCATGATAATTTCACAAGGTGGCTGCTCCTGTGATCATATTAACTGGAATCCTTGTCATCGTATTTGATGGAGTACCAATTTTTTGTCTCTTTATTGGCTTCCAGTCTATATAAGGTTTTTATCTACTCAACATGTTTGTACATGTGATATTTATATACTATTCAAATATAGATGTATAATATTTCAAACTGCTCATCACCATCTAATTTAGTGTATTTTCACCTGTTTTATAAGTGCAGAAAGCCAGAGTCAAACGTTAGTAACTGCATGTTTTCTTTTACAGATATCTGATTTTGGTTTATCCAAACACACTGGTACAAAAGATAAAAGGGATAAGTTTCCGATGAGATGGACTGCACCAGAAGCTATTATTGACAGAGTAAGTTTGTTTATATGTTACTGAAAATATTCTGATTGGCAACTCACCACAGCAAACAAACAAGGGTCATATGGCTTTGAAATATGTAGCCTTTAGTTATCAGCCAATGTTAGAGCCTTTATGTGGGCCTAGTAGAAATAGTTGTCACATCTATTATATCTACTGAGAAAAAGAAGAAAAAAGATGCTTTTGCTAGCCTTTGATGCCTCTAAAAACACAAAAGTGCCTGATTAAAATGCATTTTAGTCATAAGTCTGCCAGTCAAGATAAAGCTATTTTGTGTGTCTCTGTTTTCTTGCTGATCAATCAGAGTTGAAATGTCAATTACTCGTAACAACATTTTTCAAAAAATGTAGGTTAAAGATAAGCTGATGTTCGCTTTTATATATATATATATATATATATATATATGCTTTTCCATGCTGGCCTAGATTAGAAAGGGAGTCTATTTGAGTCTGCTTTTCAAGTAATGAATTTTCATTCCCCGGGTCTTTGTAAGTGCAGAGTGACTGGTTCTAATATCAATTGAGAATGTCAACATCATTACTATTTTGTTCAACCAGTGATAAGCATAGAATATCAACATTTACATATATTTACATATGCATACACGTACACCCGATATGAACTGTTCTCCTGTGGTTTTCATCTACCTAATTCACTCACAAGGCTATAATGGCAGACTCTTGGCTCTGGTGGTGTATAGTGAGATTGAACTTGAAATCATGTTGTCATGAAGTGAATTTCTTAACCACACAGCTATTCTTGTGTCTATGATCAGCTTTTTTTGATGATCTTAAGCTTAAGACATCTGGTCATTTAATTGCTTGTCTTGTTTTAGTTGTAAGGAACGACCGTGTGTACTCAAAAAAATGAGAAATGGTGACAGATGGAAAAACAGAGGACTCCTTTTATTTAAACGTGTCACACGGTTGAACACAAAATAATATATATCGATGATGATATATAAATATGTTATACGACGATAACATAGATGACCAGTAATGAAAGACCACAACCGTATTAGATGAATAAAAGCGATATTTATTATGGCGTTAGAATGTATGTCTGTGTGAGAGTGTGAGAGTGTGACATATAATAACATAACCAAAGACAGGCCGTCATACAAAGAAAAGTATGTATGTGAGTGATACATGTATGTGTATGTGTATTATTACAGCAGAGAAAGAGTCAATAACACGTGAGCAATTATACCAGTTCTTGGGTACACAATAATATGAATCTGTATGTGAAGTGAGTTGGCTGAGTGTGGCAGAGCTGATCACTAGTTGTGATGTCGTGGCATCGATGCCAGGCCGTGATTCTTGTTATACAGATGTTCGTCGCTGGCTGAGAATCTTGTCTGTTTATTATTGTGGTGAAGCTAAGTCACCTAACAGAATCGAAGAGAGAGATGTGCCGCGGTAGTTTGGTGTACATAGAAAGTCGTGTAGACGCTGGTGGAGATTGAGGCTGCTTGATAGTAATCGTGTTGGTCATGACGATGGTGCTGGTTAGTAGTCGTAGAAACGTGTTGCTGATATGGCGACGGCGGAGGTCATTGTTGGCTGGACGAAGCTGTTGAAGTGGTCGCTGGAACTGCTGCTGCCGTGTGGTACACGGAACAGTTCTCAAAGAGAAACTGAACCGAGACAAATTTGTTGGGTATGAGTTGATCTATTTATAGCGTTAAGAGGGCTCCAAATGGCTTCAGAATTTTACTCTATCACGTGACCTTATTAGGGGCCGTGATTGGTCAGTTTGCGTTCTGGCGGGAAAGGTTCGAAGAATTTGCCGCTTCAAATAATAATCAGTCACGTGATGACAAGGAATGGGTTCTCTACTACGCTCGCATTTATTTATATTTAAATGAGAAGATTGTATGTAATGGCGATAGTAGTTTTGTATCTAATGGCGATAGGTAGTTTCACTACATAGTCATTGAACTGCAGTTTTGCTGGGACATGACCTTGAAGAATTTTAGTCCAACAAATTGACCCAGTCCTAATCAAATTTGGTAATTATTCTGTTGGTCTCTTTTGCTGAACTGTTAAGTTACAGGGACGTAAAGAAACTAGCACCGATTGTCAAGTGATTGTGGAGAAACACACAGACACATACAAACATGAATATATATATATGAAGCAGACTTCCACATAACTTCTGGTTGTCAAGCAATGGTGGGATGCCAAATATAAAGACACATATATATGACAGCTGTCAACTTGTTCATGAGTATGACTGTCACTGACAAAGCAATGCCTGTGCAAAATATTAGGTTCCAATAAGACTCATTCCACCCAGCTGACATGATTCCAGGTATCTACCATGGCTCCATCAGGCATCTACCATACTCGAAATGCTTTGCTTCCCCGTGCATAGATACATTGAAGCTCCAACATCTGGCAACTGATTTAGTAAACCTCACAAAATTATTAGCCATCACATAAACAACCACCTCGAGCACCTTTTTGAGCTCCATGTGTCTAACACACACAGGCATACCTACAAAGTCAGAAAACAGCACAGCTCCTATGACTTTCAGAAACATTTTTTCGCTCTCAGAGTTGCTGAAGCATGGAACAAACTACCTGTATCAGTTGTTAGTTGCTGAGACATTGCATCCTTTAAAACCTCCATGCTTCCTGAAATTCGCCAACACTACACCTGATATCTGCCCCCGTTTGAAAACATAAGGACACAGAACGATTGTGTCACATGGCCAACTGGAAACGGTGTTTTCTGGGGCTAAATAGCAGTAACTTGTAATTGTTATGGTATTGAATATGAATTTTAAGATATCCTTTTTTTCTGCTGTTTTTTTTTTTTCATGGAAATAAAAGTTTTCTCGTTTGTGTTACATTCAGGTTTTCACCTGTAAATGTGATGTTTGGAGTTTTGGTGTGTTGCTGTGGGAAATCTTTTCATTTGGCAAGACACCTTACCCAGGTGTTGTAAGTATCCTGTTTAAATTTTTATGAAATTAAAATAATTATAAGAAATATCCATATCTCTTGATATTTGTTCTGGATGTTTCCTCATCTTTGTTAATATTTAAAAACGAACAAAATACATTTGTGTGTGTATATCTGTCATGGTGGCATAAATGGATAGGTGAGTTGTATTTTGCATTATTTTGTGCCATATTGATGAAACAATGCTCTCATATACTTTGAAACTACTTCTTCCTAAGTCTTTATTGTTAGAAGTGTCTGTTCTCAATTCATTCATGGATTTTTCTTCATTTTTATGTTCACATTCATGTAGGCATCTTTCCTGCCAGCATAATATCTATATTCCCATGTAAGCACATATTTTTGAAATGAACACCATGTGACTTTTGTGTCAGTACAACCTGAAGCACTACTTCTAATTTTCTAATCTACTTTCTGAGTTTAAGTTTTTCTTCACCTAGCTATCAGATTACATTTGATGAATTGCACTAAATTTGTTCTTTTTAATCATCTCAGTCAGATTCACTAAGTTTTTATTATTTTAACTATTATTGTTTATTTCATGAGTAAAATGTAATATTGAAGCCTACTTGTGGAAATGGAGGTCTTTAGATTCTGTTGGTTATTCAAGTAAACATATTTGAATAAAGATGAAAATGACAAACTTTGCTTATAAATGGATTGTCCTTGAACAATCTGGAGGTAGTTGGTAAATACAAGAATGGTAAAATACTCAAATGCATTGAGTAGGAATTAATGATTAAGGTTGCATTGATATAAGTCGCATAGTGTTTAGGTGGAAAATATTCTCCTATAATCGAAAGACTGAGACCTCTGGAGATATGCTGTGATTAAGAAGACCTGGCAACTAAGGTGAGGCCGTAGCCTACACCAGTGTCACATAACCAGCCCATTTAAAAAGTACCTTGAATTGTCGGGCGACATGCCGTACTTGAGGAGACCTATTGAGTCAAGTAAAATAAAAAAACAATCAAATGGAATTGTAGTTGTGGCCGATGCCAGTGCCGCCTGACTGGCTCTTGTGCTGGTAGCATGCAATAAGCACGATTCATGTGTGGGTTGTTGCCAGTACCGGTGGGACGTAAAAAGCACCACCTGAACGTGGTTGATGCCCCCGCTATCCCCAACTGGCTCCGGTAGCACGTAAAAAGCACCATCTGAATGTGGCCAATGCCAGTACCACCTGACTGGCTCCCATGCCAGTGACACATAAAAATCACCCACTACACTTTCAGAGTGGCTGGCATTAGGAGGGGCATCCAGCTGCAGAAACATTGCCAAATCAGATTGGGGCCTAGTACGGCTCCCTGGCTTGCCAGTCTCCAGTGAAACCATCCAACCCATGCCAGCATGGAAAACGGACGTTAAACGATGATGATGATAATAATCATTACACAATGGATCTTTTGAAACCAAGGATTTCATTATCATTTAGCATTTGTTTTCCATGACAGCATGGGTTGGATAGTGTGACAAATCCGAGGACTATGCCAAGCTCCATTGTCTACTTTAACATGGATGCTATGGTTGGATGCCCTTCCTAATGCCAGCCACTATAGTGTACTGGGTGCTTTTTTATGTAGTATCAGCAATCAAAAAAGGATTTCATAAAATCTTTAGTCTAATATGGTTTTCAGCAGTCTGTATGTTAAAATTTCTAACCTTTAAATACATACAACATATGCATTTATATTTTAAAGAGAAACTAAGACTATCATTCAGTATAAATAAAATCAATAAGCTGAATTATGTGTATTTATTCTTTTATTTGTTTCAGTCATTTAACTGTGGCCATACTGGAGCACTACCTTTTTATTGATTTTTAAAATCCTTTTGATGAGTAATACTGATTTTAGAAACTTTAGTTTTGCTGCAATATACACTTTTTACCTAATCAAGTATATCCTGTTTGTATGACTGCAAATCCTTGTTGAGATCAATGACAGATTATTTGTTAAGCAGGATAAAATTCTATTTGCTGTTTTTTTTTTTTGTTGCTTAAGCTTCCCATGTTGGAAATAGATAATTCATAGTAATTGGTTAAAATGAACCAGCAATAAACTATTTTCAGGACTACTGAGGATATGCGTAGACTTGTAAGAAATGAAGCTAGTATGCTCTGCTGGATGTGTAATGTCAGTGTGTAAGCATCCCGAGAGAAAGGTTGGACATAAGAAGCATTAGATGTGGTGTGCAAGAGAGACGACTGCACTGATATGGTCATGTGGTGAGAATGGATGAGGATAGCTGTGTGAAGAAGTATCACATTCTAATGGTGGAGGGAACCTGCGAAAGAATTAAACCCAGGAAGACATGAGACAAGGTGGTGAAGCACGATCTTTGAATGTTGGGTCTCATAGAGGCAATAACAAGTGACCAAGATCTTTTGGAGATATGCTGTACTTGAGAAGACCTATCAAGCCAAATGAGATCATAGTATGGTCGATGCCAGTTTCCTGTAACTGACCTGTTAAAAGCACCCTTCAATCATTGAGCTATGCTTGTGAAGACCTGTAGAACAGAGTGAAATCATAATAATGGCCAATGCCAGTGTCTGGCACATAAAAAGCACCAAGTGTTGGGCCTCATGGAGCCAGAGAAGTGACAGGTGACCTTTGGTGATATACCATGCTCGTGTAGACCTGTGAAGCCAAGTGAGACCATGGCCAATGCCAGTGTCAGGTCAATGGCATGTAAAAAGCATCCACTAGACTCTCAGAATGGTTGGCATTAGGAAGAGTATCCAGTTGTAGAAACCTTGCCAAATCAGAGCGGAACTTGATGCAGCCCCCCACCCCCCACCCCCCATTTTCAGTCAAACCATGCTAGCATGGAAAGTGGATGTTAAACAATGATGATGATGACTCCAAGGCTTGCATTATTAGAAGTGTTTCTTTTTTTTTTCACTTAAAGTACTTAGAAAAGAAGGGGCAATTCCCACAATCTTTGTAGCTGGTTCCTCCTGGACTGGTTATACTTGTGTTAGTAATTGGAGGAAGGTGCGTGAATCTATGGCAGTTGGTCTTTTGAATGTAGTCTAAATATAGTAAATAGCACTATATTGTGAGTCGCACTTGTTTCAGTTATTTTTCATTTAATATCTGTTGTTTATGCTAGCATGGCTTATGCAGGAATTTTGTAGCTGGATGCTCTTACATGTTTTTCAAGTGAGGGATTCAAAAATGCAAAGCTAGTGGGTTATCTAAAAGAAAATGTTAGCAAATAACTCCAGGTGCAGCCCAACCACAATGATGCTACCATTGATTCAGTATAATTTTTGTAAACATTCAGACACACAAAGGCTTTTTAGTTTACCCCTATCAAATTCCCTCAAATTCCAGGCAATGAGACCAAACACAAACTTCTTAACCTCACAGTCATGCTTGCACCCAGCCATTGTAAACTAATTTTCTTGTCTAATACAAAGATGTATTTACAACAGCTTGAATTTTAATTTCTTTCTACAGCCTGCATCCAACATTAGAGACTTTATTGAAGAGGGTAACAGAATGAACATACCTGATGAGTGTCCCAGCAGGCTACAATCAATCATCCAGTTGACTTGGGAGCTGAATCCAGCTAACAGACCAACTTTTAAAAAACTGCTTGAATTAATGACTCCTTTATTTGGTAGCCTTGTTTAAAAGTAACACTTAAGCAGGATTTCTGAACAATGAATCTTTTATACTAATTCATACATTTCTATTTTATGCTAATCATTCACTTTCATTATCTGACCAACGAGAAAAATACACATATCAATTCCTTGTTAAGAAACAAGATTAAGCAACAAACTGCTTATATATACTACTCAGAAAGAAAATGTTGCTCTGGAACAAAACTATCAAATAAATAGTTTATTTTTTCTAGCTGTTCTGTTTATTAAATCATTGTCATGAGATTCTGATGGAGAAGACCAGGTGAAATCTACAATGTTATATCAGCTGTGTCCTGGAAACCATTTAAACAACTGTGTGAAAAAAAGGTAACAATGCAACAGTGTTCTTTTTCTCATCTCTATAAATTTGTGTCCGTATATCTATGTGGAAAGCATCATATATATATATTACATATATATTTTGTCAAGAAGCAGAAGCAGAAGCAGGAGCAGTGGCCATAGTCTTTATTGTCCTTCAGAGACTGGTCTGATCGATGAAGTTGATTACTTGAGAATAGCATGTAATCTTGTATATTGTGTTCTATATAAATCAGTGTCATCATTTAATGTACGTTTTCCAAGCTGACATGGGTTGGCCAATTTGACGAGCTGGCATGCCACAGAGCTACACCAGGCTTCAGTTGTCTGTTGTGGCATGGTTTCTATGGCTGAATGCCTCATAATGCCAACCACTTTACAGAGTGTACTGGGTGCTTTTGACATGGCACCAGAACTGGTGCTTCATGTGACATCACCACGGGTGCTTATGTGGCACCAGCATAGGTCATTTTTCTGTAATACCATGTGTGTGTAAATATTGGTAACAAATATATATAATTATTAATGGTCCAAGTTATTAACAATTAGAAAGTTTTCTGCAAGTAATGTAATGTAATGTACACAAACAAAAATGTTTTGTTAGCTAAGCAGTAAATTATTGAATATGATTCTATGAGCAAGTGAATAAAACAATTGATCACTACCATCTAGATAGCTAGTTCAGACAAATTGCAGTGTGTGTGTGTGTGTGTGTGTGTATGTATATATATATATATAGGACCCTTGAGAATTCCAACTTAATTTTTAACTACAACACAGACTGGTATTCTCTGCAAAGGAATATGTCATCTATTAAAAGTTATGGAAATCAGATAACCTTTGAGTCTCTGAATACGTGTGTGTGGTGGTTTTAAAAACTGGTTGAAACCAATGCAGCAGAAAATATTGAAGGAGCAAGCAAGACATTTGCTTCACAATCAACTTGCCTGAAAATAAATGCATACATTCCATACTGTGGTGTGAGAAGATTAAAGCTCTAAAACAAACTTTTAAGAAATATGAGAGAGAGAAAAAATGGGGTACAAAATTGAGTATTTTAATGAAATTCATAAGCAAATCAGTTTGTGTTTTTCTTTCATTTTTTTTCCTATAAACATTTGTTTGTAATGCAAATTCTTTTCCCAACAATTGTGAAAGTGGCTCAACACCAATCTCGCCATAATATTTTACCACTTTCTTGCAATAAAATCTTTCCACTAGCAAGAAGCTCAAGAGCTTCTGGGTAAGCAATGTGTTCAAGTTGCTTGACTCTTTCTGATAAAGTATGTTCTGTGTCATTAGGATAAACTGGTGCAGATTTCTGAACCAATATAGCTCCAGAGTCTACTTCAGGCTGATATAAAAAACAAAAGAGTGATGAAAAATAAATTGGAATAAGAAGTGATATAGTTGTTTAGACAGTATACACAATGTCTCAAGACCAAACGCGTTAATACAATTACACCAATTTTTGTTTCTAAACACACGAGACAAATAACTGAAATCTTAGTTACTTTTTATCTGTTTTGATCAACAATGGCAATGATATCATAGAAGCATTACTATGAAAGATAATTCATCACCATCATCCTTTAATGCCCGTTTTCCATGCAGGTTTGACAAGAGCTAGTAAGCAGGAGATCCCACTCTGATTTGGCTTGGTGTCTATGGCTGAATGCCCTTCTTAACACCAACCACTTTACAGTGTGTGCTGGGTGCTTTTAATGTGTCACTGGTACAAGCACTTTCTACGTGGCACTGGCACAAGTCTCTTGCAGGTCAATCGTCTTCATCAGCAGGGTGGACAGCATTAACATTTCAGCAGTGGGTGGAAAATGCATGAAAGAAAGATAATCTTCTTAACATGAACTCAACAGAGTGACCAGATATTCTAGTTGACAGACAAGGCAATTAAAAACATGAAGGAAAAGCCCCTGATTGATTGGGGATCACTGCAGATACTTAACCCTGCCATATCTGCCCAAGTATTCTAGCCAAACTGGCCAGATCCAGCCTCTCACACCTATCCTACAATGTCATGCTAAAACAACCATATCATCAAAATCTTGAAGCTATAAGATAATGCATGATTAGTTTAAAACTACGAATAATTAAGCATTACATTTGACAGAGTAATCTGAATGCTGAAGGGTTAAAATGTTTGGCAGTATAAGATATGGTCTTCTTACACACACACACACACACACACACACACACAGAGTCAATCAGGTCTGGTCAATCATGTGATACTGCAATTCAACATTCTCTTATTTGTTTCAGTCATTTGACTGCAGCCATGCTGGAGCACCACCTTTAGTTGAACAATCGACCCCAGGACTTATTCTTTGTAAGCCTAGTACTTATTCTATCAGTCTCTTTTGTTGAACCACTAAGTTATGGGGACATAAACAGACGTTGTAAAGCAATGGTGGGGGGACATACACAGACACACACACATATATATATATATTCAACATGTTTATCATAAGTACAGTGAATTTATTTTAAAAACAAGTTTCATGAGATATAGTGTTGAAGACGAGGAAATTACAAACTACAATAAGAAATAAATGGTGATAACACTTACTGCAACAAAGTGTACAGAACATCCAGTCAATTTTACACCTGCTTCAAGCACTAGTTTGTGTGCATTCGCTCCTTTAAATGATGGAAGTAAAGATGGATGTACATTTAGCATTGCCCCTTGCCATTTCCTTACAAAAGGAGCTGTAAATAAAAAAAATAATTAAATATAGATTTCATCTGTAAAACAAATATGGATATTGGATTAGTAATGAGGTTATATATCTTTAAAAAACATGGAGCGTGTTGTTCAGTCCTCAGCCAGGTTTTTGTTCATCATGTCTTTTTGAGTTCAGTTCTGTTGTGCAGTACATTGCAACAAAGATCTATTATAACCCAGCGCTGACTAAAGTCTTGTGAATGGTTTCTGATGGGTAGAAACTGAAAGAAGCCCTCTTCCACTTCATCACCATTGTTTTAACATCTACTTTTCCATGTTTGCATAAGGCAAATGGAATTCTATAAGGCAGATTTTCTACAGGTGGATGCCTTTCTTGCTGTCAATCTTCACTTATTTCCAATCATCACTCTGGGAATTGAAACCGCGATCTTGCAATTGTGAGTGCAACACCCTAATCACTAGACCATGCACCTTCACGTGTGCGTGTGACTAATGCAGAGACTGAACTCCTATACATCAGGTAAACTATTACACTGAACCCTTGATGTTATTTCTTACATTCATTATCCTGTTGTTCTGTAGGACAATCCCTTGAATTTGGTAAAATATTCTGATTCACAATTCTGAGTATGTTATCGCCCATGGGAAGTATCTGAAGGATGCTGGATGATACAACAGTCAAAACATTGTGGTATCACTTTTTGGCAAAAAGTCAAACTACATTTCATCTAGGCTAATTCTTTTCCTAATTAGTTGCGTGATGACTCAATTATTTTCATAAACTGATCCGTTGGCTTGATGCCTCTGTAATGTCCTTTATCCAATGCATCACCTTTGCCTCCACAGCAGTCAAAGATGATATTACTATTCCAGTTACTGACATCTTCCTGTTCTACCTGACTGATTACATAGGTGGTTAGAATACCTTACTCTACTAGACATTTTAATAATCTCAGTGAGTATCACCAATAGACCAGTAGCTTGACCTGCCCTCATATCCTTAAATACTTAACCATATGGTTGCCAACTTGTGTTAGATATACTACAAGTAGATACTCTCTCTTCCATGCATTTTCCACATTTAAAAGCCTTTCATGATAGTACCTCCCTGCCTCTTACTTCTTAGCAGTTCCCCTATGTTTACGAAACATTCAAAGATAAACTACATTAATATCTTTGAAGGTTTTCTGTAGATCTTACCTGAGAGAATTCTCATGAAACCAGCGAGGCACACAATCTCTATTTTCGCACGAATAAGTTCTTCATGAACAAATTCATCAAACTCTTCTCGGCTTTTGAATTCCTTATGGTTGATGACCTACAGAAAATATGAAAATGTTAAATGTTGCATATATAATGAAAATAATATAAACAAAATGATGCAGTGCTGTATTGCTGAAGACTAGGTATTTGGTTTTTTTCAGTACCACATTCCAAGAAATCTGAAAACGAGAGAGAGAAAGATAACAACAGTGCCACTTAGAGAGAAAAGTATGAGGAGTCAGTGAAATTGGCTGGCTGGGAATTGAAACCACATCGCAAACAGCATTCCAAGAGCTTACAACCACTGGACATTACAGATACAAGGCATTATATGTATCAAGTTATGATCCATAAAAACAAGTTGTATTGACCGAGTAGTCAATAGGCTGAATGATTTAGTCTATTGCTTATGATCTTGTGCAGGTTACATTACATAGTTTACTTTGATTTATCTACCAAGCATAGAAATCATTATCAATTCTACTTTATATTTTTAGAAATTAATAATAATCAATTTAGATGAGATGCAGTTTGGGTTCGTGCCAGGTAAAAGCACTACTGATGCCTTATTTCTAGTGAGACAGTTGCAAGAGAAATACCTAGCCAAGGATAAACCTCTGTACCTGGCTTTCGTTGACATGGAGAAAGCCTTTGACAGGGTCCCCCGATCCCTTATCTGGTGGTCAATGAGGAAACTTGGGATAGAAGAATGGCTAGTGAGAGCTGTGCGAGCCATGTACAGAGATGCGGCCAGTAAGGTGAGGGTTGGAAATGAGTACAGCAATGAATTCCGGGTAGAGGTAGGGGTCCACCAAGGTTCCGTCCTCAGCCCCCTATTATTTACCATAGTCCTCCAGGCAATCACAGAGGAGTTCAAGACAGGTTGCCCCTGGGAGCTCCTCTATGCTGATGACCTTGCCCTAATTGCGGAGTCACTATCAGAACTAGAGGAGAAGTTTCAGGTGTGGAAGCAAGGTCTAGAACTGAAGGGCCTTAGAGTCAACCTAGCTAAAACCAAAATCCTAATAAGTAGGAAAGTAGATAAAACACAAACCCCTTCAGGTAGATGGCCCTGCTCAGTATGTAGAAAAGGAGTAGGTAGTAACTCTATAAGATGTACCCGGTGCAAGCTATGGACACATAAGAGGTGCAGCAACATCAAAGGCAGGTTAACTAGCAAGTTAGTTTTTGTTTGTGGCAGATGTTCAGGTGCAATAAAGACTGCAAACAAACAGGAAACAACTTCTATCTCATTCCAGGGTGAAAAACTAGAGGTAGTCGATAGCTTCCGCTATCTGGGCGACCAAGTTAGTAGTGGGGGTGGGTGCGCTGAAAGTGTAGCTGCTAGAATAAGAATAGCCTGGGCAAAGTTTAGAGAGCTCTTACCCCTGCTGGCGACAAAGGGACTCTCACTCAGAGTAAAAGGCAGACTGTATGACGCATGCGTACGAACAACCATGCTACATGGCAGTGAAACATGGGCTGTAACTGCTGAGGACATACGTAAGCTCGCAAGGAATGAAGCCAGTATGCTCCGTTGGATGTGTAATGTCAATGTGAATACCCGTCAGAGTGTAAGTATCTTGAGAGAAAAGCTGAACATTAGAAGCATCAGTTGTGGCGTGCAAGAGAGACGATTGCGCTGGTATGGACATGTGGTGAGAATGGAGGAGGATAGCTGCGTGAAAAAGTGCCACACCCTAACAGTTGAGGGAACCCGTGGAAGAGGTAGGCCCAGGAAGACCTGGGCTGAGGTGGTGAGGCAAGACCTTCGTACATTGGGCCTCACCGAGGCGATGACTACGGACCGAGACCTTTGGAAATGGGCTGTGCGTGAGAAGACCCGGCAAGCCAAGTAAGATCGTTGCCAGTGCCCCTGGACTGGTTCTTGTGCGGGTGGCACATGAGATGCACCATTTTGAGCGTGGCCGTTGCCAGTACCGCCTGACTGGCTCCTGTAGGATTTTCGAGCGAGATCGTTGCCAGTGCCCCTGGACTGGCTTGTGCGGGTGGCACATAAAAGACACCATTTCGAGCGTGGCCGTTTTCGTGCGGGTGACACGTAAAAGCACCCACTACACTCTCTGAGTGGTTGGCGTTAGGAAGGGCATCCAGCTGTAGAAACTCTGCCAAATCAGACTGGAGCCTGGTGTTGCCATCCGGTTTCACCAGTCCTCAGTCAAATCGTCCAACCCATGCTAGCATGGAAAGCGGACGTTAAACGATGATGATGATGAATGATAGGAAAGACATCTGCCCTTTTTGTATTATGTTATAAAAACATGAATTTTCCATGAATATATTAGGAATAGCCTTATGAGAAGATAATCAAAATGAGATAATTTGACAACAGAGCAGAGTGAACAATGTGGTCACAGAATACTGAAAGCACAAGTTCCGTTGGGCCAGACATGTCACAAGGTTCACAGACAACAGGTGGACCCATACAGTTGCTGAGTGGTATTCAAGAGATTGGAAAGAGCCATTTGGAAAGCCTCCACAATGATGAGAAGACAATTTGGGTCACAATGGAAAAGAATGGTGCAATCAAGACAGAATTGGAAGCACATTCTGACCGGCAGTGTCTAACAGCATCTGATGGTCTGGTCAATACTGTAATATTAGTCATCATTGAGAATTTAGATATTTTCTTACTGCTGGAGAAAATATATTTAAATTAGATGCCCTTCCTAATACTGACTGATCAATTGTGAAATGGAAATAAAACCAATTATTTTTTGTCGATATCGAATTCACTCACTTTTTATGCAATGTTGCACATTCATTGTTTTAATTCTCAAATCATCTAAACAACAAAGGAATCAAATGCTTGGATTTCTTAAAGCCAAGGCACTAATGGAAAAATGTATTTGTTGATGTTTAGATAAAGAAAAGATCATAGCAGTACAAACCATGGTAGGAATATTGGCACGTTGAGCACGATTAAGACCTTCGACATTTGGCTTGTTTGAAATCACCAGGGCAATCTCAGCTGAGCTATTGTTCTGTGGATTTTGGGTAAAATTTATCAGTGATTGGAGATTCGTCCCTGGAATAAGATAAATTAGCAAAAAATAATTTCTGCTTAATCATTACAAAACAGAAACTCTCTTTACAACTGCTAATGTAATCAGCTTTACAAGCAAGGTAATATCTTCTCATAGCTAAACATTTTATTTATGGATGACAATGCTCATTTACAACCGTCATGTGATGTCTAGACAAAAGTACACACAGACAGACACGCAACAAGTTTCTTTCAGCTTCCGTTTACCAAATCTACTCACTAGACTTTGGTCATCCTGAGGCTAAGAGAAAGACATTTTCCCAAGGTGCTGTGCAGTAGAACTGAACCCAAGACTCACATGATGGGAAGTAAGCTTCTTAACCATTCAGCCATGCCTGATGGTAATGAAAATATATGTATTACCTGAGCCAGATATGAGTACAGCAACTTTTTTCTTCTGGTCATTTTTTAACTTTGAAATACAACTGCCCTGCAATGCTGGAGCCAAATTCATCAAATTAACACTCAGGTTATCTGGAAATAGAAGTTGTTGGGGATTTCATTTTAGTGAAAATATATAAAGATATCAAAATAAAAAGATTCTAGTTGGCTTCAGTCCATATATAATTTCTGTTGAACATTTCCTCCTAGGAATGTGTATTCAGGATGAGCTACATATGTTCTACAAGATTTTTTTCTAAATATTTCATAATTTCCGTACTTTTAATAACCATACACACCAACAACATTCCTTTATGTAGCTGATCAACCTGCTGGGAATAGCAGCCTCATTTCATGGTTTTAGAGGAAGAGCAGTGGATAATAGTCCTAACTTCAGGAGGGTCATTATGCCAATAATGAACACACACACTGGTTCTGTTTCACTTCTTTATTTTTTTGTTTGTCAGTTGGTTAACCATTTAGCCGATCAATTGTTCGATTAATCATTTGGTCAATCAATCAACCAGCTAAGTTTGTCAAAGTCCTTTCATTGCTATTTGTGATCTCATCAAATGAGGTCACAACTGGAGACAACAGACTAACCTGGAGCATAGAGGGCAAGTTATGGATGAGATCACAAATGACAATGAAAGTAATTTGGAATAACTAAGTGATTGACTGACTAAATGATTAATGAAACAATCAATTGGTTAATATATAAATAAAAGAAGTAAAATAGAACCAATGCATGTGTTAATTATTGGCATAATGACCTTACTGAAATACAATATATACTTCAACATGAGTTCACATCAAGAATCTTGCAAACCAAGTATAAAACAAAAAAAGTCCTAAATACATTAATGAAACAAAATATGACTTTTACTTGAATGGCTTTGATTACAGGATAAGTCTGATCCATCACCATATCTTCTCTGGGATTATATGACAACTATTATACCTTATGTGTCCTGTTGTTTATTTCATAAATGTCTTTCAGTCATGACATTCCATCCTGTTTACAGGAAAAGTATGTCTAAGTTTACATTATTCAAGATGTCCTCATTTTGTTTTTTATAATGATTGTTATTTAAGAGCGATTTTGCTGGTATATTTAGCAGATTGAGCAATCACATAGGAACTTCTTCATTAGTGAGTGTTATATTAATATACAAATGAAGTTCTGTTGAGCGACTGAAAATTGATCATCGAAACGGGATTCTATTACAAATATCACAAGAATGGCAGCTGATTGAGTTTCTGTTCAAAAGGAGAATATTTCAACCATCATTGTTCGACTCATGTCAGCATGGAAAACAGACGTTGAATGATGATGATGATTTCCTCTGTGTGCTTCTGCATGCACATGCACATACACTTTACTACACAAACAAAACAGAAATATGCACACAAGGTTTTCAAGATAAAATTTGAACATAACCGAATTTCCATGCACACCCACAGCAAAACATTAATTTCAACTGCTTAGTATTTTGAAAACTGAGATAATTTTCAGTACACTATAATTTGTCTCATTAACGACAACTGATAAATATTGCAAATTGTGAGCCAGAGGTGATACATACTTTTGTTCCTTTTTAAAAAGTTTGTGCAGGTGGCACATAAAATACACCATTTTGAGCGTGGCCGTTGCCAGTATCGCCTGACTGGCCTTCGTAGGATTTTCGAGTGAGATCGTTGCCAGTGTTCCTGGACTGGCTCTTGTGCAGGTGGCACATAAAATACACCATCTTGAGCGTGGCCGTTGCCAGTACCTCCTGACTGGCCTTCGTGTGGGTGACACGTAAAAGCACCCACTACACTCTCTGAGTGGTTGGTGTTAGGAAGGGCATCCAGCCGTAGAAACTCTGCCAAATCAGATTGGAGCCTGGTGTAGCCATCTGGTTTCACCAGTCCTCAGTCAAATCGTCCAACCCATGCTAGCATGGAAAGCGGACGTTAAACGACGACGATGATGATTTCGACAGATTTTCTATAGAAATTATAGCCTGCACCGAAAGTAACAAGGTTTCATATACAAATACATCTATGTAAACAATGTGATCGCAAAAATAGGTAATGGGTGTATATGCATACTATAAGTAACTATTTAAGCAATGTGTTCACAGATGGTTGATGGTTTGGATGTGGTACTGAAGAAGGAACATAATTCCTGTTCTCTCTCAATATGTCACCCCTTTTTCCCTCTCTCAACACTTCCTCTTCCATACCACTTGATCTGTGCCCGGTGAAAGCAATGTTCTTTTTCACCCTACCTTTGACCAGACTCATCAGGCTCTTGCTACATCTGTTCAGTCCTCTAGGACTTAACTCTGTTCCCTCTTTGCACAACCCCACATAGTTCGTTTGACAGCTGCAAAGCTCTTTCTGTTGTATTTATGGTATATGTATAATTATTACTATTTTTTCTTTGTGTGCATATAGCTGTAAGGCTTTGTGCTGTTATATATGCATAATTCGTTGTCTGTTGTATTTATATAATGTCTTGTTTCTTTCTGTCATAGCATACATTCACTAGCTTTTTCCCAGTAGCTTAATAAATGTACTGGCACCTGCAAAATTGAACAGTATCAAAGGTAATTGGCGTGAAATTGTTATGATATTTTGCATCTTTGACTGAAGAGGAAAACTCAGCTCTGAATATTCTGTGTATTTTGTTGTTGTCTAATTTCCCATCCATTTAGTTTTTGTCTATTTCCTGTTTACTCTGCTTTCGTGCAACTTTTCTCCTTGTTGTATTCTTTCTATTCAACCCTTGATACACCTGTTGCCTATTTTTCTGTCTTTCATTGCATTGTTTACATAGATGTATTCGTATATGATATGTTGTAACTTTCAATGCTGGCTATAATTTCTATAGAAAGTCTGCAGAGATAACTTAAAAGAAAAAGCATGAATGAATTGCACTGCTAACACAGCTAGGACACAGTATTGACTTATAAACCTTTAATTACTTAGTAATATATCATGGTTGCATAACAAAATTTGGTGTCTATCCACACCAGCAATTAATACTTTCATTAGTATTTACCAAAATGCCATCAAGAAGCAACAAAATTCACTGTTGGTGCAAGATGTTTAAATCATTATCAAACAAATTAAGGATTGGTGTGAGAAAGGAACAAAAGCCTACCTTGTTGTTTAACAACTGACCCAATAATCCAAGATTTTTCTCCAGAATTTTCTAAACTTTTCCTAACAAAGTTTGCTTGCTGGTTTTCAACAATAAGTATAGCACCAATTCCACAATTGTAGGTCCTTGCCATCTCACTTTCAGAAACCTTTCCCTGTTTAAAAAAACCAAATAAATCTCAGCAATAAGGATTAGAGCTAGGATTAGCCAGAGATAATTTTTAAAATGAGAATATCTGCTCTCACAAACGAGCATACTAAAAATGAACCTGACTGCTCTCAAAAATTAAGTAAAAACAACAGGAAAAAAATCCAGAATCCTTGTCTGGTACTGGATCAATCCCAAAATCTAATCAGTTTGTGCTAGTCATGAGGCCAAACATCCCTGAAAGTTTCATCCAAAATATTCCAGCAGTTCTTGAGATATCTTGTTACGGACAAACAAACACGACTGAAAACAATACCTCCGCCTTAGTGAAGGTGGAGGTAATCATATATGATAATAATGAAATTATTGTGTATAGTGCTCAGGTGAACTACAAACTTATCAAAGGTGCATGTACAGTGTATAGAATTATGTACAAAAGTCAGGAAAGTGAACAGTGTATGAGTTATGATATAATGTGTGCATGCGTATGGAAGGGGGATATCAGGTGTAGTGTTGGCAAATTTCAGGAAGCATGGAGGTTTTAAAGGATGCAATGCCTCAGCAGCTAACAACTGATGCAGGTAGTTTGTTCCATGCTTCAGTAACTCTGAGTGTGAAAATATGTTTCCGAAAGTCATGGGAGCTGTGCTGTTTTCTGACTTTGTAGGCATGCCCACGTGTGTTAGACACATGGAGCTCAAAGAGGTGCTCAAGGTGGTTGTTGGCATGATGGTTAATAATTTTGTGGGTGTTTACCAAGTCAGTTGCCAGATGGAGCTTTAATGTATCTATGCCCAGGGAAGCAAGGTGTTCAGAGTATGGTAGATACCTGATGAAGGGTATTCGCTTGGTTGCACGTTATTGAACAGTTTCCAGGAGGTCAATGTCCTGAGAAAGATAGGGGTTCCAGACTGGTGAAGCAAATTCCAAGTGTGCCCACACCATAGCCATATACAACCTTAAATAGACAGCTGAAGAGCGGCTGACAAAGATCTTGCTGAGTGATGCCAAGACACCCTTGACCTTCTTGACAATATCGAAATAATCAGTCATTATTATCTCATTTCACTTTCATCTCTTCAGTATTCATAAATGCAGATACTTTCGACTATAAAATTATCATCTTTATTATTCAAATTCTTAAAATTCAATCTTTCTAGACAGATTAAAATTTAGATGAAATGTTGTAACAGATTATTCAAAAATTTGAATAATCTATAGTTAAGATCTACTTTTTTAACTAACAGTCTTTTGTCAGACATTTGATCTTGAATTATGCAGATTTTAATCTTAGAGTGGATTTACAGTGAAAGGCAGCAAGAAATTGTCAACTGGGATTTCCTATTGAAAGCAGGTTAAAATCTAAATTTTGCTGTTTGTATTGTTAATTATAGAAAGTAATGATTTAATATAATCTTGCTGTAATTCCACTACAGTTCATTGGTAGTATGGCCTACATACAAAATATGCATTAAAAAGAAATGAAAAAAATAATGAAAAAATAAGTGAAGAAACTGAAATATGATTTTACTTTCATTTGAAGCCACCCAAAAATTGGAGGAACATTCCAGGTCATAGCATCAAGTTGAACAGCTAAATCTCTAGGGAGAACTCTTGGAATGTTTTCAACGAGGCCTCCACCAGTAATATGTGCAAACGCTTTAACAAGATTTTGTCTCATGAGAGGTAAAACAGATCTCACATAAATCTTAGTTGGACACAATAACTCTTCCCCTGCAACAGAAATTTGGAACATAAATAACATTTGTGAAGAATCATTCAATAATATATAAAATAGTAATGAATCTAACCCAATGGATCTCAACCATTTTTTACCTTTGATTCTTATTTTACTTAGATGAACCCTCACAACCATTCAATGTTTAGAAAAACTCTATAACATTTTTATAATTAAACATTATTGGGAATCGTACAAGAAAATTATTAAAATATTTGGTGTATTGTAGAAGTATAACTGATTTTAAGAACAAAATCTTATTTGGACCTCCTTAGATCATATGGAACCCTGTTGAGAACCACTGATCTAACCAAACTGTGCTAAGAAATATGTTGAACTGCATAGAACACTTATTCATTCTAAACATTTAGTCTTCTATAGACTGGAATGTTTTTTACTAAATAATAATAATGATGACTTTATTATATATATACAGCATTCAGGTGCACCACATCTAGTTGGAAAATGGTAAAAGAGGGCACAGAAAGCAGTAGTAAGTCATGTAAAGGAAGAGAGCAATGAAAGCCAAAACTGCATGCATGGTACACAGAACATTATCAAGACTAGTTTATGTTTTATCTATTTTCCTTTCATGGATTTATAAAATTTTTAAAAAATGCTTTTCATATACTGAAGTTTGAAAATGCTAATATGCAAGTAATCTAGATAGCTTTGGTACATAGAAGCAACATTCATGTTTCACCTGGCTTCTCTCTCCACATTTTCTTCTGAAATATCACCAATAATAGATTGTAATACATCAGATGAAAAACCATCTTCGATTGGAGGGGTGGGAGCGGTATAATGTTGGTTGTAGAACACAAACCATTGGGAACACATCTCTGTAACCCAGACAAGTGTGTTACCAGTTACACTGAAGCAGCCTTTTGTCTTTCTGCCATCAAATTAAATATCTTAATCTTATGAGAAAGTTTGTTCACATTTAGAACACACATGTAGAAGTATCATGAAATATGAAATTAAATCTTTATAAATGATACAAATAATAGCTTATAACTCATTGGATTAAAAACTCATTGGAGTTAAAAAATGGCAGAAAGCTGCTTGCAGTATTTGAACCATACATCTACAGTAACCCATTTTTAAAAATTAGATGGAAGAAAGATAGAAGGTTGCTTCAGTATGATTGGTAGCATGTCTGTCTGGGTTACAAAAGATGAAAGGTTCATGTCTCACATGCAGGTTTCTGTTTCTTTTCCATTCAAGGGGTTTTTAACCCAATGTGTTATATGCTATTATTTAAAGTTGAATTTGCTTTGAGACTTATTCATGTCTTTTCTGATGATTCTAAATTTGTGTCTTACATGTCAACAAATATGTTTCTAGAATATACAGACAGGAAATTTATAATATCAAGCTAAACAGGTTTGTCTATTTAAATCTTTGAAGTCATCTTCATGGGAAGAAAACATGCCCTAATTAGGCTGAGCTTTTCTTCCCCTAGCTTAACACATGCTAACAATTATGAACACAACTTCTTTAAATACTGTAGGAATGTTTTTTGAATAGCAGAAAAAAAAATTCAAACAGCTGCAGGTTTTTGGTTATACATAAGAACAATAAAAAATAAACCCCCAAACTCTTTGCTAATGTGGGGAAATTATGTGACCTAGACAACACAAAGATATGCTTTTTCAGGCAAAATGAACATGGCAGGAGTGGTGTGAATAACTTGTAATATTTTTAACAACAATCTTAAGATTCCTCAGAAAATTGTCAAATTGTTCAATATGAAAAAGTATAAAACATTCAAAGCAAAAGTAAAAAAAAATTATAATTAAATTTTATGTTACCCAAAGTCTTTCCTGATGAGATGGGAGAATGCATATCATATGAGAGTTGGTTTACTTCAATGATCTTCCGAACTAAACTGAACCCATTGCTGTGGATTCCACTTGATGCCAATCCAATGACAGTATCTCCTACTGTAATGTCAGCAAGTCGAGGTAATAATTGTTTGGCTTTAACAGCACCAACAGCAAAACCTGCTAAATCATAGTCCCCTTTCTGGTACATACCAGGCATCTCAGCAGTTTCCCCACCTGAAATATTTATGAGGATAAAAAAAAAAAGAAATTGTTATTTTCTGCAGTAAGTCATCATCATCATCATCATTACCCCCACCCCCACACCATCATCATTC
Source organism: Octopus bimaculoides (assembly GCF_046866305.1). NCBI lineage: Eukaryota > Metazoa > Mollusca > Cephalopoda > Octopoda > Octopodidae > Octopus > Octopus bimaculoides. The sequence goes on from NC_142930.1 coordinate 133,600,018, forward strand.
TCTTTTAATATTTTTGTTCTATGTTGGCATGAGTTGAATGGTTTGACAGGATCCAATGAGTCTGAAGATTGCATTGTACTCCAATGTCTGCTTTGGCATGGTTTCTATGGCTGAATGTCCTTCCTAACACCAGTCACTTTACAGAGTATATGAGGAGCTTTTTTCCATGCTATCAGCACTAGTGAGATCTCCATGTAGTGTGCAAGACCAAGATATGGCTGAGTGAGGCTACAGTAAATACTGTCCCCATAATCTATTGAAACCATAGTGGAAATTTTACAGAGATTTAAGGAAACATACATAACTATGTGACTGAGAACTAGAATGATGTCTTGCAAACAAGACAACACAACACCCTTGAGTACATTGGCTCAGCAATGGCTATGTGGTCAAAAAGTTGTTTCAGAATCATGTGGTCTAGGGTTGATTCCACTGTGTGGCACTTTGGGTAAATATCTTCCACATATACCTAAAGTCTTCCTTGAGAACACATGTCATATGAGAGTTGGTTTACGTCAACAATTTTCCAAACTTGAACCCATTGCTGTGAATTCCATTCAATGCCAATCCAATGACATTATCTCTTTGACTGATCCATTAACTTGTAAGTGAAATTGAATAAACAGACTGTGAATGCCCATAATATGGACTGTAGCAGTTCTTAATCTATCAACTGGTTTAACACAATCCTCTGATTTTTGGGTATCTTTAGTAGAATCTTTTCTTTGTTAGCATTTGGGCCTAGACTCTAGTCTGAAGATTACTCCACTGTTTCCCCATACGAAGTTTGGTGGTCTTATAAAGTCATGAGGGTCACCCTTCCTCCTCTGACAGAGGCTTGACAAAAAATAGTAAATTAATTAACTACTTACCCACTAACGCACATCCAGATAATTTACAACCTTCAGCAATTCCTTCAATCACATCTCTAGCTTGCAACACATCAAGCTTGGCACAAGCAAAATAGTCCAAAAAGAAAAGAGGTTCAGCACCATGAGCCAAAATATCATTGACCACCATAGCAACAAGATCGATCCCAACAGATTTATGAAAGCCAACGTTCTGTGCAACCTGATAGAATTAAAAAATAACAGTTTCAATTGAAAATGATCCCTTATAATGAGCCCCATATGAAAACCTCCAGTTGCTTCTGATTTCATAATTTTTGAGACAATTAACCCCATTTTTAAGAGTGTGGCCAATGCCAGTGCTGCCTGACTGGCATGTAAAAAGCATCATTCGAGCATGACTGATGCCAGTACCGCCTTACCGGCACTCATGCCGATGGCACATAAAAAGCACCATTTGAGCGTGGCCGATGTCAGTGCTGCCTGACTGGCTCCTGTGCTGGTGGCATGTAAAAAGCATCCACTACATTCTCGGAGTGGTTGGCATTAGGAAGGGTATCCAGCTGTAGAAACCTTGCCAGATCAGATTGAGCCTGGTGCAGTCTCTGGCTCACCAGTCCTCAGTCAAACCGTCCAACCCATGCCAGCATGGAAAGCGGACGTAAAAACAATGATGATGAAGGTATTTCCATTTCCCTTGTAACAGTTGACTATAGAACTGTTACACCATTTGTCGGCTATGACACCCTCCTGTATGTGCACCTGTGTCTGCATTTGTCTCTTACCACCTGACCATCAGTGTTGATTTGTTTACATCAACATAACTTAGTGATTTGGCCAAATAGAGACTGATTAAATAAGTACCAAACTTAAAGTACATACTGGTTATCAAATTTTTAGCACAAGGCCAGGAATTTCGGGGGAGGGGGTAAGTCAATTACATCGACCCCAGTATTTTATTGACCAGTGGAGGCGCAATGGCCCAGTGGTTAGGGCAGTGGACTTGCGGTCATAGGATCGCGGTTTCGATTCCCAGACCGGGCGTTGTGAGTGCTTATTGAGCAAAAACACTTAAATCTCCACAAGGCTCCCGCAGGGGATGGTGGCGAACCTTGCTGTACTCTTTCACCACAACTTTCTCTTACTTCCTATTTCTGTTGTGCCTGTAATTCAAAGGGTCAGCCTTGTCACACTGTGTCACGTTCAATATCCTGGAGAACTACGTTAAGGGTACACTTGTCTGTGGAGTGCTCAGCCACTTGCACGTTAATTTCGCGAGCAGGCTGTTCTGTTGATCGGATCAACTGGAACTCTCGACGTCGTAAGCGACGGAGTGCCAACAACAACAACAACAATTTTATTGACCCCAAAAGGATGAAAAGCAAAGATAACCCTGGCAGAATTTGAACACAATGTGAAGATGGATGAAATGCTGCTAAGCTTTTTACCCAGTGTTCTAATGATTCTGCCAGCTTGCAGTCTTAAAAACTTGAAATACATACTGAGATCAATTTAATCAACTAAACCTTTGTTGCAGTGCTCCAACATGGTCGTAATCCAGTGAATGAAACAAGTAAAAGAGTGGAAAGTAAAGTGAAAAATGAGTTGAATACATATGGGAGGGAATTTCAGGAAAATAAAAGAAAAAATCAAACAGGTAAAGTTAGAAAAAGCATGTGAGCAATAAAATTCAGGTAATAGAAATTAGGCAATCAGGATTCATTGAGTGCCATTATCTGATAACAGCAGAGTCAGCAAGTTCACATGAGATGCAGGAGAGTCTTTATAGTCAGTAAATAGGTTTTAGGTCAAGTGAGTACACTTTTTATATAGATGTGGCTTTATGTGATTTTGAGAAATCACTATTAAATGTATACACAAAAGAGAAGACATTACAGAATCCTAGATGCATTGTAAAGACTTGAATCGAATGGAAGAAACATCGTAAATTAGATTGTGTCAGACAAAGGGTAGCTGTGATAGTTGTAGCCAGTAAATAATCACAACAACTTTGCAATTCATCATCAACTGTTAGCATCCGTTTTCCATGCTGGCATGGGTTAGATGGTTTGACTGGAACTGGTAAGCTGGGGACCTGCACCAGGTTCCAGTTTGTGGTCAGTAAATAGGTATAGTGACTGTTTCTGTGGTTAGTAAATAGTCACAGCATCTCTGTCATTGTGGATGGCTACAATAATTTAGCAACTGTGGTCAGAAGATAGCTACAACCATGTTTAAGACTGGAGTGAATATCAATCAATGAGTCTAAATCATGGTCTACAAACCAAATAGATTAAGAATTAGAACTAATGGGGTTTTTTGAGACAGAGTGGAGTGAATATAATCATCATTCAACGTCTGTTTTTCCATGCTGGCATGGGTTGGATAGTTTGATAAGAGCTGGCCAACTGCTCAAGCTTCAATTGTCTGTTTTGGCATGTCCTTCTTAATGCCAACCACTTTATAAGGCATCAGCATGGGTGCTTTTCCTGTGGCATCGGTACAGGTGTCACATGTGACACTAGCAGGAGTGGTTTTTACATGGCCCTAAATGGGTGCTTCTTACATGACACCAACACGGGTGTTTTTTACGTGGCACCAGCACTCACAAGCCCAAACAGATTAGGGTATTAAACAACAAAGTTCAGTAATATTAGGAAAACAGTCATACAGATTATTTATGAATGAAGAATGTTATTTGAAATGTGCAATTAGCAAACGATGCTGATTTTGTCAATTACTGCACTATAAGCAACTCTTCTAGGAAGTGGAGGAGCAGTAATTCCAAATAAGACACGGAAGAAGAAATTCTTTAGTTTTGTTGTAGGTATCATCCCTAGCGCTGGTGGCATGATAAACTGCACTCAGTCCATGTCATAACCCAGTTAGTGGCAGGAAGGGTAATTCATATATAAAAACCATATCAACATGATGATGATTTTGTCTGCGCCAAATGACAATGGGTTGCAACAAGGGGTCAAACACTGAGACTAGTCTATGCTGTTTAGGTAGTAGAGTGCAGCGAGTGTCATGCAACATGTTAGGTGCCAAACATTAAACTTTGCTTTGCACTTTGGTCAAAGAGAGAAGCTACAGAATGATATGATGCATAAACGGGAGACCACATCTATTCACCATCATTTAGGAATCAGCATCAGTAAGTGACTGTGAATCATCAGCTACAGGATCCTAAGATTGCACATCCTTTGTTAGCAGCAGAAGGATCTCCCAACTAGCAAAAACTGTCTCTTCAACAAGAAATGAAAGACCAGACATTCTGGGGTGGTCAGAGGATCTGTGGGGCAAAGCATGATGGCCATGTGGTAGGTGTTAACCACTTCTGTCCAATATTTTAAGGGCAGCTTGTTTTCAACCTAGCTCTGAGTGAGACTGGTCACCATATTCATGACTGCTCCCAAAATTTTCTCCACTCAGAGCTCCAGTTTGAACCCAAGCTACTGACCAGCATTGACCTACCCTTCCATGTTCTGATTAATGTATACTCCCTTTATTTCCTTGAATTCATCCAGTATGGAGTGGATCACTTTGATTTTTGATGTGTCCAATACCATGACTGTGACATTTAAGTATGCAGATATGGGACTGAGAGATTGGCGATTTGCTGTACATGATAAGCCACATTAAGTTAAGTAAAATCAGTCTTCCACACATACAAGCTTGTTTTTTTCAGGTGCTGGTGCCACTTAAAAAGTACCTGTGTTGTATAAACTGTTAAGTGGTTGGTGTTAGAAAGGGCATTCAGCCATAAAAACCATGTTACAACAGGCAGGTGGAGTCTGGACAGTTCCCTGTCTAACCGTTCAACCCATGCCAGCATGAAGAGTGGACGTTAAATGACGATGATGGTGACATGGTTCAGCATCACAACCTGCACATAACATGAACTTGTTCCAATAAATAGCTGCTTAGTTTGTCTCTCAAATAAATATCATTGTACGTTGAAGCAATTCAGCTTCTGAAAAAGGGACTGAAACTAGCCCTACTTAAAATAGCCATTTAGTAATGATGGTTGCACCCACTGAAAGTTTAAAATTGATGTAAACTGATCTCATTCCACTTAAGTTAGAACTACTCCCGATCCACTTTATGATGTATTTACACGAGTGGAGGATGTCATGGATAGATTTACATCTCCCATTGCATTACTAACAACAGATGCTAATCGTTTTTTGAACATCATATTAAATCTTAAACTGTGTGTTTAAAGAGTGTTGGACCTAAAATTGTCTATGCCTCCTTTGCTTAGATTCCATTGAGGACTGTTATCTTACCATGTTGTCTATTTACACAAGGCTAAATGTATATAGATATGTATAAAACTCATGTGCACATACTGCTTAGTAGAAATACAAATTTCAAGGCTACAGCAGATTCCTGAAAAAAAAAAAAAAACCCACCCACTGAGGTTAATTACTCAGAAACACCATAAGCATGAAAACCAAGAGTTAAGCTAGGATTAACATTTTAAAGCTAATCTCAGTTTTCTTTTGGAATATGCAAATTTTTTATCCCTTTGCATGTACAATATTGTAAATGCAACTAGTGATTCTCACATTAATATTTTAACAAGTATGGTGATGTCTAAGGTTCACTGAAGCGTTTTAATAAAATCAAAACATGTTCAGAATTCTCTTCTAGCTCTGCATTTGCTAATAGTATTAGACATTGAATGAATGTCTTTGCCTCACAACATAAGTATTGTGAGTTAGAGTTGTCATGCCCATTACATTAAATATGTCAATACTAACCAAATTACAACTTCTAGTTCTTTTGCAATGCTACTCGTAATATCTCCAATGCCATTTGAAATTCACTTGCAGGAAAAAGTACAAAAATAAACAGGTAGACATACCTTGAGCTTTGTCCCAACACCATCTGTGGCTGACACAAGTAAAGGTTCCTCTGTGTACTTTGCTTGATGTAGGTTGAATATAGCGCCAAAGGAGCCCAATGCAGCTTCACAGCCTTCCCTTTGGGTAGCCTTAGCTAATGGCTTGATTAACTCAACAAGAGAATTTCCAGCAGTAATATCAACACCAGCTGCTTTATAGGACAAACTATTAAAGTTCTGGACACCCCTGAAACGTAACAATGTGTTTTAACCTTTAAGCTTCTTCATTAAAAAACTTCTGAGAAATATGTTTTTATAGTGAAAGGAAAGGCAGAGTAATACAATGCTTGCACATACTATGCATTCATTTTAAACAAGTATATAGTTTGTAGGTTCATGGCAGCAAAAGGCCCAATTTACAGTGCATCTTCATGATTAAAGATAATGTCTAAGTTTATGATCCCATGAAATATAAATTAAAATTATCCTAACATTTCCAGATTTGCATACTTACAAGAACTCAACACAAGACATGTTTATTACTGGGGAAAAATCATTTGTTTAATATTTGTTTTTCAACACTAACACAGAATGGAAGAGACTGATTCAAGGCAAGATTTTATGACTAGAGCCTCTTCCTGACACCAAACTGCAAGTGTTTTATCAAGGAGTACTTTTGTATTCTATGGTTCTTCAAAAGCACAGAGCACCCATTCATTGCCAACAAATAATATAAATCATACCATTGACAGTGATCAGCAAATCCTTTGCAAAAATATGTGTGCATATCACAATACTTAAAAGAGTAGAAAGAACACCTGAATGGTCTCTTTTTGCCTTCTCCAGTTAAGGTATAACCAAAGGACCTTATGGATTACAAGTCAAGACTTAGCAATTAATAATATTATTGTCAATAGAGAAAGCATATTCATAGTCTCAGCAATATACTAAAGGGAAAATCTTCAATTCACTGCTGAAAGATCTGTGTCAATGAGTTCTGTTCTAAGATACAAATAAAATCGCTATTATTCAAATTATCTTGGCATTGAAAACAAACAAAAAACCAAAAAGGCTTTGCTTTTTCAGGTTGAAACATCTTTCCTTATGTTGCTTTATATCATTTTCTATACAGATGCTAATGAAGAAAGAAATCAATGTTTACTTAAAAAATAAAAATAAACAAACGTGACACACACTATTAATATAAATTAATATTATGTGGTTAATATAATATATATATCATTATATGAAGCAATACAAAAACAAGCTTGTTGCATAAAATGAAAATTTTAAACAATTTTGAAAATGATTGCAATATAATGGCGAACCGCACCAAATTTTCCAAAGCTTGAATATTTTCAAATAATATTGGTTTCAAAAATTGACAGTTATGAAATCCTATCTCTTGATGTTTTCACAAGCAAGAAACATTATTTTACTCATCTTACCTCACCTAACTGAGAAAACTCAGTAGCCTTTTCGATTTCAGAGCAGAGTAATTGAAATTTATACAAATATTGAATTGAATTCTAAAGCAATTTCAACGCTTCAAGTAGAATATTTGAATTTTCAAATCTACCCAATATAAATTGTCAGTTTATACTTTTTCATTTTTCTACACTGGCATGAATGAGTTAAACAAATCTTTAAACAGTACATCATAATTCTTCATGTTCATTTGTTCAATACCTGCTTTTTTTATGCTAGCATGGCTTAAAGGTTTAAATGGGAATGTATTTGAGGCAGGTTTTTACAGCTGGATGCTCTTTCTGTTACCAACCCTTAACTGTTTTTCAAGTAAAGGATTTCGTATGCCAGATCTTTGAAAGGTGCAGAGCAACCAGTCATAATGTCGACAAGGAATGTAAACGTATTACTGTTTCACTCAAGTAAAACCAGATGTCAGCATCCAGGTACAATTCCATAGGTGCGTGCAACACACACACATCACAGGCTTCCTATAGTTTCCATCGACTGAATTCACTCACAAGGGTTAATTCATGATTGTAGTAGAAGACACTTGCCCAAGGTGCCACACAAAGGGACTGAACCTGAAACCCCGTGGTTGCAAAGTAAACTCCTTAATGACAGATCTTGCAAAATCCAGTTTTTAGTGGTCTAAATTCCTTTTTGAACTCTTCCATTGGCAGCATCAACTACTTTTACACTCCAGCATTTTCAATGCAAAAATGGATGTCAAAGTAAAATATAATATGTCTTGAATGGTACAATAATGCACTATAATAACAACAAAGGACTATATTTCCCTCATTATATAACTAATATTAAAGTAGAGCTGGCAGAATCGTTGGCACACCGGACAAAATGTTTAGTGGCATTTCGTCCATTTTTAAGTTCTGAGTTGTGATTCCACCAAAGACGACTTTGCATTTCATCCTTTCCGGGTTGATAAACTAAGTGCCAGTTGGGTACAAGGGTCAATGCAATCAACTTACTCCCTCCACCGAAATTGACTCGAACAATTCCTAGTGATATCTGAAGAAGGAATTTTTGTATTCCGAAATATTATTATTATATCAGACTATGGATAATTAAATTATAACAGCTATTATAGTCTAATGCTGTGCCTTTCAAGACACATTATATTTTACAAACAATACACAATGCTTCAAGCGAACTACAGTACTCTTGGATGTCAAAATGTTTTACGTTTTTAAAAAGTTTTAAAATAGCAGTTAGCTGAGTCAACAAGGTGGCTTCTAAATTGATAGTTTGCATTCAGTCATCTGTGTTGCACTAAAACAAAAAAGAAGTTACTAAACTCTTGCTGGTAGTACAAGGAAGTATTGATTCCTGGCTGTGTGTTGTTGTACTTGAAAAAGATACTTTATTTCACATTGCTATAGTCCACTCAGCTGGCAAAAAACAAGTTTTAACTGTAATTCACAAAGAGCCAGCCTTGTGATATTCTGGGTCACGTTGAATTTCTCTGAGAACTACATTAAAAGTACACGTGTGTGTGTGTGTGTGTGTGTGTGTGTGTGTATAATGCTCAGCCACTTGCACGTTAATTTCACAAGCAGGATGTTCCATTGACTGGATCAACTAGAACGCTCATCATTGTAATGGACAGAGTACCAGCTATAAATAGTTAGCATATTGTACTTTAAATAGTTGGAAGCTTTGTTAGATTATAGTGATGAACTCTACCCACTAGCTTGGAAATGGTAAAAACCATTCCAATGTATCCCAGTGAATAAAGATGAAGTTTCTGTTATGTCTCAGTAACATAATGGAATGTGGGTGTGAAGGTAGTTCAAAGGTCTTTAACACTGAAATATATTAAATATGCACACACATATATCATATTAGCTAGTATATAGCTTTTGAGCATCTGACCCTGAATGGGAAGATCTGCAAAGATCTGTTTTGAAGAATTTGTTGCAATTGCTTCCTCCAGTGTAATTTCCTAATGATCATATTCGTCACAAAAAGTCATGTAAAAAAAATTGCCAAAAACTATCACAGTAATGAAAACTTGGGAATCCAAAATTTCAGGATTGCAGGTCCGGATTATTTTTAATTTACTCACAGAGTTAGCCTTTAGATAATAAAAATTGTTATCATACAAAAGAATTTGTTGCAAAAATCCCCAAAAAAGAAAACTGCTGAAAACAATTACAGTAATGAAAACTTGGGAATCCAAAACTTCAGGATTGTGGAGTCTGGATTCGGCTTGGAATGTTTTTCATTTACTCATGGAGTCAGCCTGACATACCATACCATAAATGGTATAATATGTTGGGCTGCAGCCTCCATGAGTAAAGTTGAAAAAGTGTGACACACTGACATTTACATTTATGATATTATTATTATATTAAGGCGGTGAGCTGGCAGAACTGTTAGCATGCTGAGCAAAATGCTTAGCTGTATTTCATCTGCTGTTAGATTTTGTGCTTGAATTCCGCTGAGGTTGACTTTGCTTTTCATCCTTTCACGTTCAATAAAAATTAGTACCAGTTATGAACTGGTGTTGATGGAATTGACTTAATCTCTTCCCCCAAAATTTGAGGCCTTGTGCTTCTAGCAGAAAGAATTTATTAAAATTGAAAAAGTGTGACACACTGACATTCACATTTATTATATTAGATATGTTTAATTTTGGAGAAACAATTAAAGTGCATTTTATGTGTACGTGTGTGTGTGTATTAAAGAAAGCAAAAAATAAAACAAAAATGGCAGTGTTCAGTATGTTGCCCATAGGAATTTGTCAAAGAGACATGGTTAAACAAAGTTGTACATCATCTCCCTCTTTCTTTCTCTTTTACTTCCCACTGCCACCATCAACACTACTACTTTTAATAAAACATCAACTCTTCCTAAATTTCTTTGTCTCTCTTTCTCTCTCTTTCTGTCTGTCTTCATCACCACCCTCACTGTCTCTATGCCTACTGTTACTCTCACCCCCATTATGAGGAATAGTAGGAGTGTCATTGAATAGTGAGAGAGGGGGATCTAAGTGTGACACACAGAAATTAGTTTTTGCATTTATCATATTAGATAATCAAAGAAAAAGAAAACAAAGACAATATTCTTTTAATACAGAAATTTATTTGCTCCTAATTTACTATGAACTTATGGAGATTTCATTTTTTAAATGAAGTTGTTCACAAAGAAATAGATATATCTAGTGATGAAATGATTTGGAATTGCAAGCAGTCATTGTCAGTATTTTTCACTTTATGTAACATTTTAATGAACTATAAATTTTCATTTTATACATGCACTACATCATATACATACATTCATCTATTTCTAGTTATGTATGTATTCATTCACAAGTACCTAAATAACCTTATTATGCAAGAATTGCTGGGTGTACATTCACTCAATGAAGTAAGGGACATTGGGAGAATACTGAAATAAAAATACTAAATACAGATAACAAATATCCTTTGCTACCTGTGATCGAGACCAAAGCATCTGCAGTTTTAGCAGGTAGGTTACATAACAAACAAACACCAGAGAGAAAAGCATGCCGATGAACAATCAATAATAGATTGGTCATAATTTTATCAGATCATAACCTCATATTTTGCAACTAGAATTACTGGATCACAGATAGGACACAAATGATTTAGATATGCAAGTATAATGTGAAAACTACTTTGAATGCCATGCATTAAGAGAAGAAGGTATCCATGGCAAAAGAAGACTAATGACATGAGAGAGGAAAAGAAAAAGATGTTTAGGTCAGGTTTGAAAATGTGTTTTACAGGTGAAGTGACATGTGGTAAAGGAGAATGATGGTATTTCTCTGCATCATGGACAAAGAGATGTTAAAACAATGTAGAAACAATGCAACTTTCTGTGATGTCAAATAAGAAAACAGAAGATAATAGATTCTAGCTTATGTGAATGAGAAAAATCAGTGATCAGAAAGTTAAAAGCATGCACACACACACGCAAACTGGCAGTTAAGATTTTAATGTAAATGATATTATACATTATATGAATCGATTTGACAATGGAAGAGTTCAACAGGCCTACTGACAGGTCTCAGAACAAGAATCTCATTTTCTGTCTCAAGGTGTTTACAATATCTAATATGATCTGAATGCTAACATAATCAATATATGGAAAAACTGGAAGACAATAAAAACTTTATTCCAAACTTCCTACAACCTTCAAAAGCACCAGCATATATATGCACATGCATGTGTTTGTATATATACAGGAGTTGGACAAAATAATTGAAACATCTAGCATCATAATTTTTAGATATCTATAAAACCATCAAAAGCTTGTTTATTTTTATGTTTTTTGATTTATTACTAGTGTTGCTTAATGTTTTGCTAAAATTGCTGTTTCTTTTCAGATATCAGAAAAAGGTAATTAAAATTCATTAAAATGACATATCTATCAGACTTTCAAAGAGGTCAAATTATTGGTGCTTGTATGGCAGGTGCTAACGTAACGAAAACAGCCAAAATGTTTGGTGTATCAAGAAGTACTGTCTTGATAGTAATGACAGCCTTTGAGAAAGAGGGAAAAACCACCTCATCGAAACAAAAAAAAGTAAGCAGTCGATATCCTCCCCCATCATCACTACAAGAACTGGAGACTGTTTTAGCTGAAGAATAGACAAAAATTCCTTTGGAAACAATTCAAACTTTGTTTGAGTTCATACCTTGTAGAATTCAAGCTGTAATTACTGCCAAATGCAGTCCCATCACAAATCAAAATAAATTTGTTTGAAATTTTAAGGTGCTTCCATTATTTTGTCCAACCCCTTCATTCTTTTATTTGTTTTAGTCATTTGACTGTGGCCATGCTGGAGCACTGCCTTTAGTCAAACAAATCAACCCCAGAACTTATTCTTTGTAAGCCTAGTACTTATTCTATCAGTCTCTTTTGCTGAACCACCAAGTTACAGGGACATAAACACACCAACATCAGTTGTCAAGTGATGGTGGGGGGAGAATCACAGACACACACATATATATATATATATGTTTCCATCTACCAAATCCACTCACAAAGCTTTGGTCAGCCTGAGGATATAGTAGAAGACACTTGCCCAAGTGCCATGCAGTGGAACCAAACTCAGAACCATGTGGTTGGTAAGCAAGCTACTTACCACACAGCTACTCCTGTGCCTATATATATGCAACAAGCTAAAGCGATATGTGGATATGAAACAAACTATTGTACAAATATGTGGGTATATTTGATGAACTATAGAGATATGTGGATATGTAATGAATTAAATAGATGCGTGTAATAAAATATATCTGTAACAAAAAGAATCAGAAAACTAAATATCTCTTTAGGCAAACGCTATGCTGAATTTCTAGATTCATTAGACAATGACGATGATGACAATTAGGTTGGAATCAAGAATCACACAGTCCTCATATTTCCCCCTCAAAATCTGGTCACAATTAATAGTACAGTAATTACTGTTTTGTATTATTATTAATTTATTTTTCTAAGTTAACTATTAAGTAAGAGATACAAAGTAATTTGTCTCTTTCAAATTAAGTAAGAGATACAAAATGAAAAGACTCCAATATTCACTGCAAGGCTAATGATTATACATTAATGATAGAATCACTCCCCACTACTTTCATAAAGGTTTCTAAGAAAGGTTAAAAGCCACAAAGACATTTGGTCTAGCATTCTTACAGTTCTGGCAATCCATCATGCTGGATCAGTATATTTTTTTATAGACCTTGACAGGATGAAAGAAAATTAACCTCACCGAGATTTGAACTTAGAGTGCAAAGAACCAAAACAAATATCACGAAACATTTTGTCAGATGCTCTTATGACTGTCAATTCACCTCTTACATAGGGATACATATGAAATTATGCTTATTCTTCCAATATTCAGTAGAATATTGATTAAAAATTTAATTCCAATCAGTCTATTTTAAAAAGTTATGATTTTCACGTTAATATCTATTTACCTAAAGAAATTAAAGAGAAAAAAATGTTAATAGGAAAAAAATTTTATCTTTCAGATAATGCATTTGTTTATGTAGTAGTTGTTGCTGCAATCATAGGTGGATGCAGCAAAAGTGCAGCTGTTAAATCAGAAATTCACTGAAGTGACAATTTACCTTGAAAGAATCTTGTGTCCAATATCCCTTCGATAAAATGCATCAGTGAACTTAATCAAAGATGCCCCCTTCTGTGCTTTGTCAGAAGCTGACTGAAAATCTTTTTCTTTAGCCACCACTGCCAAAACTCGACCACCTGAAGTCACTAATTGTCCATCTTGGAGAGATGTACCAGCATGGAAAACAGTCACTCCAGATGCCTCAGCTTCTTCAAGACCTAAAACACAAAAAAAAAGAAAAGTATAAAAAATTTATGAGCCTTTTTGTTACCGAAATGTCAAACTGAATTTAATAATTCCTATTTAAATGAATATTATTTTGGGATGGTCATTTTTTTTTTGTTAAATAAACACATTCAGTATATACTCATTCTTCACTTCAGCTTTGTTGTTGTTGTTATTATTATTATTATTATTATTTTAGTGCCATTTGTCTGAAATCTTTTGTCACATGTCCTGTGACCTCTTCAGTGACTCTCCTTCCCTTATGTCTCCTCCTATCCTGTTTAGTCCATTCCGCCTTTTTTAGAACAGACTAAACAGGACAGGAAGAGACACTTGAGATGGAGAGTCACTGAAGAGGTCACAGGATGTGTGACGAAAGATTTCAGACAAAGGACACTAAAACAAAAGCAATAATAAACCTGAAGTGAAGGACGCATATATAGTGTGTGCATTTATTTGGCATAAAAAAGGAGAAAAAAAAAAGAAGACCATCCTGAAACATGTTTCAACACATGATTCCACATCAAGAATCTTACAAAACAAATGCAAAAACGTAATATTTAAATGAAAATGGACATAAAACATATCATCTCCCTTTTTCCTAAATGAAATAAACATGTATTTTCCCCAACAGCAAGACATCTGTTATATCTGTCTGTCTACCATACTTGAACCTCTCATCACCTGGTACAAAGCCACCTCCCTCAATATTACATCTCCTCCCATCTGAGTAGATTTGTCTTGAGTTACTTGGTGAGCTCACTGGAGCCAGTGTCATGTAAAAACCACCCAGTAGACTCTATAAAGTGGTTGGCATTAGGAAAGGCATTCAGTCATAAAAACCTTGCCAAAGTAGGCATAGGAGCTTGGCACATTCCTCTGGTTCAAAGTTTAGGTAAAATTATTCAGATTTAGTAACAGTGACCACATTAATGTATACTGGGAGCTTTTATGCCACAGGCACTAGTGAGGCCTTCATAAAGCTTGCAAGCCTACAAAACCCCAGTGGATGGGGTTTTATACTAGCAGGTGACAGTTAAAGTATGAGAGAAGGGAGTGGGACAGCAGGTTCTTTTTATAGGGGAGCTACATGGCTACTCACATTTAGGAGAGCATGAGAAATGAATTAGTAGCAGAAGAGATATATAGTGGTGATGAGGTAATCAGATGACATTTTGAGGTGAATAGAACTGCAGAGACTAAATGCTCTGTAAAATATAAACAAAGAAAAAAAGACAACAAATAATGCACTTCTGTATGCCTGGATGAAATTCAAAAATTCTTTGCCATAAAGATAATTATAGGCATTGGAAAGTCATATAGTTTAATTTTATGAAATGCATTATTTTTATTTAAATTACCTGTAATTTGAATTTATATGTTAAAGAGCAACAGATTCTGCTTAATTTTGTTAACTCATATGATAATTCTCTGGCCTATGCCAGTGCTGTATAATCAGCCCATTTAAGAGTACCCTTCAATCATTGGACAATACACTATGCTTGCGAAGACCTGTTGAGACAAGTGAAATCTTTGTTGTGGCTGATGATAGTACCGCCTGATTGGCATCCGTGCCAGTGGAACATTAAAAGCATCATTCGTGCATGATCGTTGCCAGGACCACTGACTGGCTCCCGTGCCCAGTGGCATGTAAACAGCGCCACTCAAGTGTGATTGTTGCCAGCGTCACCTGACTGGCTCCTGTGTAGGTGGCACATAAAAAACACCATCCGAGCATAGTTGTTACCAGTGCAGCTGGACTGGCTTCTGTACAGGTGGCATGTAAAAAGCACCATTTGAGCGTGGTTGATGCCAGTATCGCCTGACTGGCCCTTGTGCTGGTGACACACAAAAGCACTCACTACACTATCGGAGTGGTTGGCGTTCGGAAGAGCATCCAGCTGTAGAAACCTTGCCAGATCAGATTGGTGCCTGGTGCAGCCTTCTGGCTCGCCAGCCCTCAGTCAAACCGTCCAACCCATGCCAGCATGGAAAGTGGACGTTAAACGATGATGATGATGATTTACATATCTTTACAGTTCCTCACTCAGGATTTTTTCTATCCATTTACTCCACTGGACCCTCATAGCTATTCTATGTTTAAAAAATCCTACCATTTTTAGTAACATTAATAGGAATTATGTCACAAAATTGTTAAAATATTTTGTGTATAACCAATTTATTGCACATAAATTTTAACAACAAAACCTTAGACTCGCAAAGGTCATCTGGACCCTAGTTAAGAACCACTGGTAAAGAGTATGCCTTGTTTATTTGTTGAATGATTTATCAATCAGACAGAAAAACTGAATATAGTCTATAATTCTAAATGTGGTTTAGGTATGACATAACAATTATACTGCATAGTGGGAAAATAATTAGGCTTTTGAGTTGACTCTTGAAATCGTAATGAGATAGTAATTCAGACTCTGGACTCGAATACACACCACATGAGTCATTAACAAGAACAAAAAGAGCATTACCTGTGAGTGGAAGATTTTTCTTATATGAACCAGGATAGCCTCCACTAACGACGACAACACCAAGGACTTTGGATGCAGCATCAAATTCTGGCATGGTATGTTGCAGTGTACCGTTGACGCAGGCAGTGCAGACTGTGAGAAGATCCGATTTGAGCAGAGGAAGGATGGACTGTAAAAATGGAAGAACATTTTCAAAACAATCTCAATTTAAATAATTGTTTTTTCTTAACCCTTTAGCATTCAGATTTCTCTGTCAAATGCTATGCTTATTTATTCACATTGTTTTGAATTAATGATGTATTATGTCAGAGCTTCAAGATTTTGATGATGTGAATGTTTATTTTTAGAATGACATTAAAGGGTAGGCACAAGAGGCCAAATCTAACCATTTTGAACACAAAACAGGTAGAATATTTGGGCCAGATATGGCTGGTTTAAATGCTAAAGGGTTAAATGTTTATATGAAGATACCTATGGTTGTTTGGTTAAGAAGGTTGCTTGCTCTACAACCACATAGTTTCAGGCTCAGTCCTTCAGCAAGGCTCCTTAGACAAATATCTTTTATAGACCTAGGCTATAAAAGTGAGTGAGTTTGGTAGGAAGAAACTGTACAGAAACCTGTTGCATATGTGTATATGATTGTGTGACTTAACTTTTATGGCTTTGCTTGTCCTATCTGGGTGAAACAATGATATAATGTTTACACTCTGTAGATTTTAGGAGCTGCGAAATAACAAAAAGTACCCCTTATTTGAAAAACGGGTAATTGTTGGCAACAGGAAGCACATCTGGCTGTAAATTCCTGCCACAAAGAATTCCCTTCAGCCTATGCTAGGAAGGAAAAACATACAATACACACACACACATCACCAGCGTACATGACAAGCTCATAAACAGTGTCTGAACATTAAACACTACAGTAAATATTAATATAGGCACAGGTGTAGCTGTGTGGAAAGAAGTCTGCATCCCAACCACATGGTTTCTGGTTCAGTCTTGCTACATGGCAATTTGGGCAAGTGTCTTCTACTATAGATTTGGGTCAACCAAATCCTTGTGAGTGGATCTGGTAGAGGGAAACTGAAAGAAGCCCATCATATATCATCATCGTTTAACGTCTGCTTTCCATGCTAGCATGGGTTGGACGATTTGACTGAGGACTGGTGAACCAGATGGCTACACCAGGCTCCAATCTGATTTGGCAGAGTTTCTACAGCTAGATGCCCTTCCTAACACCAACCACTCCGAGAGTGTAGTGGGTGCTTTTATGTGCCACCGGCACGAAGGCCAGTCAGGCGGTACTGGCAACGGCCACACTCAAAATAGTGTATTTTAGGTGCCACCTGCACAAGAGCCAGCCCAGGGGCACTGGCAACGATCTCGCTCGAAAATCCTACGAAGGCCAGTCAGGCGGTACTGGCAACGGCCACGCTTAAAATGGTGTATTTTAGGTGCCGTCTTTGTGATTGTTTGTCTCTCACCACTGGACAACCAGAGTAGGTGTGTTTACATCCCTGTAACTTAGTGTTTTTGCAAAAGAAATTGATAGAATAAGTACCAGGCTTTACAAAAAGATCATAAGTCAATTTGTTTGACTAAAATTCTTCAAAGTGGCGCTCCAGCATGGCTGAAACAAGTAACATGAAATGATAAAAGATGATTTCATAAGAAACTCATATTTAAACCTATTATGATTTGTGATTAGTGCAAAAAATCTGACATACACTGATACAGTTTAGAAATGTCTTAGAAGAACTTTTAGAACATATGTGACTGACAATGGAGTTTATCAAAGTATTCCAAGTAATAAAAAGGAAAAATGTTTTCTTTACCTGTGTCTCTGGGTCACCAAAACGGCAATTAAATTCCAAAACTTTAGGCCCATCAGCTGTAAGCATTAAACCAGCATAAAGAACACCTGAAAAGATGAAAAATCAGTCTGATAAAAACACGAGTGCTTACATTAGTTTGCTGAGTGTAACACATGAAAAAGCATATAAAAAGTGTGTGTATGAATATATATATATATATATGAATGATAATGGTCCAATACTGGATGAAAGTATAAAATTATAAAAAAATAAAATGTTTTTAATAATTTTAAACCCATGGAAATATATATATATGTAGACAAGTGTATATATATATATGTGGGCGCGCGCGCGTGTGTGTGTGTGTGTGTGTGTATATATATATATACATAGGGTGTGATGGGTAAATTGTCACCATTTTATATTTTTAATTTTGTGCATACATTGTTTTTGATTTTGTCGACTACACAGTATAGTAGGGTCAGTTGGACACCGTCTGTGAGAAAAACAGCACCATGACGCAATTCACTGTCAGAAATTTGGATACGACATGCTGTACTGCTTGGCATTTGAGCCAGAAGCTCCATTTACTTATAAGCTTGAGAAAAAAAGAAAAGGTATATTTCACTACTCTCATCACATTGATGTATTCAGTGTGTAGGATGTCAGTAATTAAAAAGAAATTTTTAAAACAAGATTGAGTATTTGGTATTGTCAATCAGGCAAAAATGGCATGTTGCTTTCATTTAAGTGAAAAAGTCATACTGTAAAAAAGAAGTTTTGATCTCAAGACCATTGGGTTACTGATCCAGTACATAACTAATCATCATGTTTTTTTCCTTTTTGATTTTCTATACTTGCATGTGCTGGATGAGTCCCTCCAACAGTTTCCTACCACTTGTCTTTCTTTCTCGTTTGAGACATTCAGCTTCCTGAATGACCTTCACATCTGCCCACGTCCTCCTTAGTCTTCCTCTTCTACTATCTTTCTACATGAATCTCCTAGCACTTCTTCACCCATTATTACATGTCCATACTAACATAGCCATCACTCTTGCACATCACAGATGCTTCCTCTTTTACCAAGTTTTTTCTCTCAGTTCTTTCACTACTATGCAGCAGTTCATAGACCGGAAAGAGAAACCACCTATCACCATCAGGGATAACAGTTCCTCAAACTTTCTCCACCATGTTTTAATTCTGGCTGTTATGCTTTCAGTATATCCTTTTCTTGTTGCTAATTAGGTTGCCTAAGTAACAGAAGCTCTCAGCTAATATGAATCTATTATAAAGATTTCAATTTTTTTGTTTTTGTCAAAAAGGTACATTAACCCTTTAGCATTTAAACTGGCCATATCCAGCCTAACTAAATATTCTACCTGTTTTATGTTATAAAACTGGCTAGATCTGGCTTCTCAAACCTACCCTACAATATCAGTCTAAAAATAAATAATGTTATCCTTGAAATCTCAATGCCATGAGATAATGCATGACAGATTCAAAACAATGTGAATAAATATTACATCTGACAGAATAATCTGAATGCTACAGGGAGTAAGTTGTCAGGTATTTACTTACCTACAAATGGCATTCCCTCTGATCTCAGTCCATCAACAGCTTTTTGTAGAACAGTCTCTGTAACAAGTTTCAGTTCAGAATCTGTAATCTGATACATTGAAACAAATTATAAATGATGATTTGAAACAAATAACACCAAAATTCAAATAAACATATGCAAAAGAAAAACAACAACTTAATATCTAAAATCTTATAATCATCGAAATATTTTGATCACCATAACAACAAATATCACTTTAGTTTTGTCTTTTCATCATCATCAACCCTCAGACATTACTTCTCGAGTCCTAGGACTCACAAGGTTGCTTACAATGTTTGCAAAGCCCAGAATGGGATGCCAGTCCATTGCAAGGTTATCCGCTTACAGCTGAGTGGACTGGAGCAATGGGAAACAAAGTGTTTTGCTCAAGAACACAATGCACCGCCTGATCTGGTAATTGAAATCACAATCTTGTGATTGAGAGTGCAATACCTTAACCATTAGACCATGCACCATCACTTTTGTCCTTTGCCACTGGTTTTAATTGTCAAATAGTAAAGTCATGTCACATTTTTCTAACCCTTTAGCATTTAAACCAGCCATTTAAATGCATCCCAGTGTCACACAAATGACACCCATGCCAGTAGCATGTAAAAGCACCAATTACACTCTCAGAGTGTTGGTGTTAGGAAGGGCATCCAGCCGTAGAAAACCATGCCAACTCAGACTGGAGTCTGGTGCAGTCTTCCAGTGTGCCAGCCCAGTCAAACCATCCAACCCATGCCAGCATGGACAATGGATGCTAAATGATGATGATGATAATGATGATATCTGGCCAACATATTTTACCTGCTTTATGTTCAAACTAGCTAGATCCAGCTTCTCACACTTACCCTACAATGTCACTCTAAAAGTAAACAATCACATCATTGAAACCTCAAAGCGATGAGATAATGCATGATTAATTGAAAGCAATATTAATAAATAAGCATTATATTTGACAGAATAACTTGAATGCTAAAGGGTTAATGCAATGGTTATAATAAATCAAGAAACATACCTTTGGATAAGGGCAGTAAGCACCCATTCCACCAGTATTGGGTCCAGAATCCCCATCTTTAAGACGTTTGTGGTCCTGAGCTGGAGGCATCAAAGCAACAGTATTTCCATCTGTGAAAGCAAGACACTAAAAAGAGAAGAGATTTGAAAGAAAATAATACATTCAACACAAAATAATTATTCAAGATATGTATAAATTGTAGTATTATATCTAGCAATGTGTATACATTAATATATAAGTAAACCCAGCTGTTTGTCACATCACTTGTATGGAAACTCACATCAGCATATAAGTGATGCAAAATATTGCAACAGCTGTTAGTTGAAGGTTCCTATTGTGTAACAAAAATAAAGGTGCCTTGCTGTTTCAAACGAGAGTCCAACTACATTTCTACTGTCTCCTTGCACTGCAAAAAGAAAGTCTAATATTCACTACTCTTTCACTGGTTTCAGTCATTGGACTGTGACCATGCTGACACACCACTTTCAAGAATGTTTAGTCAGATATCTCAATAACAAAAAGTGACGCAACTCAACAAATATACATACACATGTCACGCCTTTCTATGGTTTCCTCTACCCAAAATCTCATCATAAAGCATTTGTCAATTATGTATAAATGAATAAAAATATATATATTGTGTTGTGTTAAAAGTTTTGCAATATTTTGGTAACATTGGACACTAAACTCGGCTTGCGAAGACCTGTTGGGGCAAGTGAAAGCGAAATCGTGATGGCACCTGTGCCCAGCGTTGCCTTCCTGGCACTTGTGCCGGTGGCACGTGTAAAGACATTCGAACGAGATTGTTGCCAGTGCTGCTGGACTGGCTACTGTGCAGGTGGCACATAAAATACACCATCTTGAGCGTGGCCGTTGCCAGTACTGCCTGACTGGCTCTCGTGCCGGTGGCACGTAAAAGCACCCACTATACTCTTGGAGTGGTTGGCGTTAGGAAGGGCATCCAGCTGTAGAAACTCTGCCAAATCAGATTGGAGCTTGGTGTAGCCATCTGGTTCACCAGTCCTCAGTCAAATCATCCAACCCATGCTAGCATGGAAAGCGGACGTTAAACAATGATGATGATGATATATGCTTTATTCATCAAGTTACAACAAAAGCAGCCTAGTATTCAAAGTAGAGGCTATCGTGGTGTACCGTCTGAAGCCACCTTTCTGTCAGTTCTTTGATTGCATACTAATGCCAGTTCTTCTCCTTTGAGGTGAAGAACTCCTTCACTGACGCTTCCACCTCAACATGATTGATGAAGCATCGCAAGCACAAGAAGAGAGTCAGGGATCAGAACACGTAATAATCTGAGGGAGATATTTTTCTGCAATCTCAGGGGCAGAAGCAATGGTTAAGCAAGGGCCAGCTTCTGAAACCTTGTCACCAAACAAGGCCATTTTGAATACAAGTTGATGCTCTGTGTCTGGTGGAACTACGAGAGGACAATTCACTACAAGTTCGTTCTTACAAGTGGATCAGATTGTCGAGGAAGATTTTGTATGTTCAGATACCCTTCTTGTCACCAACTTAGACATATTTTCAAGGAAGGTAATATTTCTCCATGGCCAGGCAAGTTTTGCAAACGAAGGACACTGGTTGTTTGATAGTGGTGTCCATTTACAACTATCATGTGATGTTGAGACAAAGAAGCACAAATACCTACACCCTTGCATGTGCATACATACACCGATAGATAGATGACACCTAAACAGATACCACATGCAAAGTAAAGACAGGATTGGTATTTATGAAGAAATATTTCATTGTGGGTTGTCTAGTTCTACAAATTTAAGACACTTTTAGAGAGTAAAGAAACAAAAACTTAAGTGCTGAATGTCTTTTAAAACATTAAACCCGTGACTGGGTACTGTGAATAATTGGGGTTGGCACAAGCATGGCCATGTGGTTAAGGAGTTTGCTTCCCAACCAAGTGACCTTGAGTTCAGTCCCACTGTGTGACACTTTGGACAGGTGTCTTCTACTGTAGACCCATGCTGACCAAAGTGTTGTTGGTGGATATGGTAGAAGGAAACTGAAAGAAGGCTGCTGTGTGTGTGTATACCCTTGTTTTGATATCATGTGATAGTTGTAAATGAGCATTACCATCATATCCAAGTGAGGTTGTTTGTTTCCAGTCTTTCATGAAAAATATGTCTGACCATGGGAAAATATTACCTTGCATGGAAACAGGTGAGGATTGGCAACAGGAAGGACACCCAATCACAGAAAACTGCCTCAATAAAATTCATCTGACCCATGCAGGTATGCTAAAGTGAACATTAAAATGACAATGATAACGTTGCAATTTAGCCCAAGGTCCCTTCTGTACCAGAAATCACTATCTCATCTTCTATTAGCGTCTCAAACTACATCATCATCATTACCAAAGGCATTCATCTTATTTTAAGAAAGGGTGAGACATGAATTATGACAAATATTTCAAGCAGATAAGGGTGACCACATAGAGGATCTCTTCCTGAATAGGGTCAAATCCTAGAGGACATGCTATAATCATTAGTTTATTTGAAACATTTAACAATATTATGTTTAGGATTAAGGCATTGAGCTGGCAGAATTGTCATCATGCTGGACAAAATGCCTAGTGGCATTTCATCTGTCTTTCTTCAGAGGTCAACTTTGCCTTTCATCCTTTGGGGGTCAATAAAATAAGTACCAGTTGAGCACTAGGGTTGATTCAATAGACTTAGCCCCTCCCCTCAAATTGCTGGCCTTGTGCCAAAGTTTGAAATCAATATTATGTTTAGAATAACTGTGTGCATGTGTATATGGGTATCTTTGTCATTTAGACAGATATAAATCACAACAATGTCCTCTGTGGGGTTTGAAACCCATTGAACAGCATTACTTGCCACCTAATTACTGAACTTCATACGAAATTCACAGAACATTAATAAATTGTTGACTTACAGACACTTCTTCTCCTTCAAGTAATTCTTCAATAATGACAGTCTCACCAGCGGCACCAAATTTCTTGTCCTGAACAAAATAGCGAAAAGTCTTCAGTGAATAGGATTGGGGTGGGGGGACTATTGTTGTAATAGAAAGGAAAGTACAGTTTTGATGAAGAGAGTACAGTTGTAGTGGAGAGGAGAGAGTACAATTGCAGTTGAATGGAGAGAGTACAGCTGTGGTTGAGAGGAAAGAGTATAACTGCAGAAGAGAGGATTGGTATATAAGTAGGAAACATTGAGATAGGCAGATGGTGGAGTGAGCTATGAAGACAAGCAGAGTACTAGAGGGAAACAGAAATTGGTAAAGTATGAAGAGTAGAAAGAATACCAATGAGAAACATGGAGACTACCAGAGGATGAGTTTGAGATAAGAAGGTTACAAGAATTATGGAGGTGGGTGAAGTGAAAAGAGAGAGGAAGAGCAGATATAGAAAGGTATACAATCAAATACTGCATTTTTCAGCATATATGCCAATGTAGATAAAGTGTAAACATGTAGTGAAAACATTCAGGCATCACTATCTTTCCAAATTCTGTTGCAGTCCTCGTGGAATTTCCAGTCTGCCAAAGCTGTCTTGGTGTATAAACTGACTTCCCATTTTTGGTAGTAAAGTTTGGTCTGAAAAATTTGACTTGCTTGCTAGGAAATACAGTAGCAAGGGTGAGTGGAAAAAACCAGTTGCTAACTTAGAGAGAGGAAAAGAGAAACAGGTGAAGCACAAAGAGAAGAAATATACAGGTAAAGTAACCAGGTAGTTACGGAAGAAAACAGAAGTATATAAAAATAGCTGATAGTAGCAAGTAACGAATGGTGGAGATAAAGACTAGAGGAATTTTAGATCGGTTAAATATGGCTACTTTACCTCAAGAATATCTTTAACTGATTGACAAGCTTCTTCCACTGAACTAGCGACGATCACTCCTTTGCCAGCAGCCAACCCACTTGCTTTCACCACTAATGCTTTGTATGGAGCACTGGAGTAAACAAAGGAAAACAAATTATATGTTGGTGTATTCAGTAAAATCAAATTCTGTATTTGCCAGCACATAAGATGCATCCCTATTTCACAAGTATATTTTGTGGAAAAAACAAATTTAGTAAAGTATGAAACCATACATTTATTACAAATCAATTACTTTATTGGACTACCAATTCTCAGTTTTATCTTCTTTCAGACCAATTGTTTAGTTGTTTATATTTTGGTCAGGAGAATTGTCATACAGGCTGTAAAACTGATATTTATGATGTAAATATAATACTATGCTTAGAATAGGTGTGTGTATATGGGTATAAATTATTCGGACAGATATACATCACAACAATGGCTTCTATAGGGTTAAGAAATGTTTAAATAAATCAGTTGGGTCCGTCTCAAACAATGTCAGATTTTCCTGTGATATATTTCAAATAACTACACCATTGCAGACGTATGATGGGCACAGAGGATCCATGCAAGACAGAAAAGAGCTAAGTAGATAATAGAAAAACAAAAAACAAGCATGATATATATGAATAGAAGACTTACTGAAACATCATACCAGTAAGTAGAAATAAATATTAAATCAATGATAACTATGGGATACAGGTGAGAAAAGTGAGCAACTCACCTTCTAATGTGTTCGTAGGCCTCATCTGCCTTGGTGAATGTCTTGAAACGAGCAGTTGGA
This sequence comes from Octopus bimaculoides, assembly GCF_046866305.1. Taxonomy (NCBI): domain Eukaryota; kingdom Metazoa; phylum Mollusca; class Cephalopoda; order Octopoda; family Octopodidae; genus Octopus; species Octopus bimaculoides. The sequence goes on from NC_142930.1 coordinate 133,625,086, forward strand.
ATATCATGACGAATCATGAAATTCTTTGCAAATTCTTTGCTAGCTTCAATTTGAGCTGCTTTAGCACTGGGGCCAAAACATTTAATTCCTTCAGAAAAAAAAAGATATATATCAATATGGAACAAACAATTGACGAGAAAAAAAAAATTCATGTAAAAATAATTTGTGAAGATACCATTGACTCTGTTATTATCTAGTGTAACAATTTAAAAATGATAATAACAGAATCAATAATATAGGCAACTGCAGGCCCAAAATAAGCATCACACACACATGTATATATATATGTGTGTATGTGTTAAATAAAGTGAGACAACAAATCCAAGGCAGTGTGAAATTTGTAGGACATTTTATAAAGAAAAAGGTAGTCTTACAGCTGTTTCAGGGACACAAAAGATATCCCATTATCAGAAACATTTAAAAAATGATAACAGAATTAATATAGGCGATTGCAGGCCCCAAAAAAGCATTAACTTTGTGTGTGTATGAGTGTGTTAAATAAAATAAGATAAAGCCAAGGCAATGTAATATTTCTAGGGCATTTATAAATAGAAAGGTAGTCTTACAGCTGTTTCAGGGATACAAAAAATACCCCATTATCAGAGACGTTATGAGTTAAATAGAAAGAAATAGTAGAGTTCAATATAAAAAGTTATTTTGGAAAGGGAAAGATATAAGTAGTATAAAGGGAAATATAAGAAAAATATATGTTGGGTGTTAAATATATATATATACACACACACACAAATATTTCAAAATATCATTATCTCCTTTTATATTGCAATGACTAATGTTGAGTCAGTTGTAGTGTAATATTTTGTTGAAAATGCCTGAAGCATTGTAATCACTAAACCCATAGTCCAGTGAGTCATAGGAGGAAAACACTCTCCATATTTATTTATTTATTTATTTGTGTATAATGTCATCTCATAATTTTCTCTCATCTTTTTAAAACTGAGTAATAGTCAATTGCATTATACACAATAATCAAACTTCAACTATTTTCCTTGTCTCCCACCGGTTAAGTGCATCAACATATTTAGGATGGCATGACATCATCTTAACATCCTCTTTTCCGTGCTTGCATGGGTCAGACAGAATTTTTTGACAGAAACTGTGTAGAAGCCCATCGTATGTGTAAATGTGCATGTATCTGTCATCTATCACTGTTTGACAAGTGGTGTTGGTTTGTTTACATCCCTGCAATTTAGCGGTTCAGCAAAAGAAAACCGATAAAATAAGTATTGGGATCGATCTGCCCAACAAGAAACCCTTCAAGGTGTAGCCCCATCATGGCGGACGTTAAATGATTGAAACAAGTAAAAGACAGATAAACTGGAAAGAACAAAATTTAAAACCCAACTATCATATATACAGGGTTTCTCAGAAGTCGCATGCCATCCTGGTTTTTTAAAGAAAAATACACCTTTATTGATTTCAAGAACACTTTATAGAAATTAATCATAACAAATGCTCAAATTCAGCACCCTCTGCAATAAAATAAATTAGGAAAAAAAAAATCATCATCATCGTTTAAACGTCCGCTTTCCATGCTAGCATGGGTTGAACGATTTGACTGAGGACTGATGAACCAGATGGCTGCACCAGGCTCCAATCTGATCTGGCAAAGTTTCTACAGCTGGATGCCTTTCCTAACGCCAACCGCTCCGAGGTGCCATCACGATTTCGCTTTTGCTTGTGACAATTATTTTTAATGAAAACCAGAATGGTGCGTGACTTCTGGGACACCATATATATATATGCAAATGTTTTGTTTCTTGTTATAATTTTGATGTTAGGTATATATTAAATAATCTTCAAAACGCCCTGGGCTGACAAAAGTGGACATAGTAGATGGAAGCTGAAAGAAGCCTGTCATGTGTGTGTGTGTGTGTATAGATTATAAAGGTGTGTGGTTTAGTAGTCAGGGTGTTGCACTCACAATTTAGGTGATCTCACGTTGCTCTATGATCCCTTTCACACCTGAAACGTGGTACACTGTGCAGCTGTTTAGACAATGTCAATTTGATGGTGAGAGTAAGCTAATATGTAACATGAACATTTGATCACAATAACCAAATCCTTTGTGCAGGTCATTCTTCGATGGGAGAGTCCACCATACCATATATATATATATATATCTAATATATAAAATAGAGATGCGTGCATATTCACTTTCAATGCGAAAACAGCTTTATCAATTACTCCCATACTTTTGATGCATGAATAATTTGACCTCAGACATATAATAGGGTCTTCATTTGATTTTCTTATTTTCTTATTAAAAATAAAAAATTTTGATTTTTATATTACATTCAATGTGTCTTTGTATCAGGGCTGTGGGGTTGAAACTAAAAACTTTGACTGTGACTCCTTTGCTATTGGTACCTCCGACTCCTCTTTATGTAATTAAGTGATTGTGGACTACATATCTCATAAAGCATATGCATACGCTTGTATTTTGAGTAGGCCTATATGTTATAACTGGTTTATATTAAAGAATAAAGATATTGTGAGTCGGAGTCAGTACAGACTCCAACTACTCCTTAATTGTTTCCAACTGACTCCTTAGCCCTGCTTTGTGCTTGTCCCCCACCATCACCACTTGACAATTGTTGTTTAACCCTTTCAATACCAACCTGGCTGAAACAGCCTCTGGCTCTGTAGTACAAATGTCTTGCTTTCCTAAGTTTTGAATTAAAATCTTCCGCCAAACTTTAGTCACAATTTATGTTCTTAACACTAGCTTAATGGTAACTAAGCTATTTTACTAAATTCTTTGTTATATCTAAAACTAACTGAAAGGTAGTCTTACAGCTGTTTCAGGGATACAAAAAATACCCCATTATCAGAGACGTTATGAGTTAAATAGAAAGAAATAGTAGAGTTCAATATAAAAAGTTATTTTGGAAAGGGAAAGATATAAGTAGTATAAAGGGAAATATAAGAAAAATATATGTTGGGTGTTAAATATATATATATACACACACACACAAATATTTCAAAATATCATTATCTCCTTTTATATTGCAATGACTAATGTTGAGTCAGTTGTAGTGTAATATTTTGTTGAAAATGCCTGAAGCATTGTAATCACTAAACCCATAGTCCAGTGAGTCATAGGAGGAAAACACTCTCCATATTTATTTATTTATTTATTTGTGTATAATGTCATCTCATAATTTTCTCTCATCTTTTTAAAACTGAGTAATAGTCAATTGCATTATACACAATAATCAAACTTCAACTATTTTCCTTGTCTCCCACCGGTTAAGTGCATCAACATATTTAGGATGGCATGACATCATCTTAACATCCTCTTTTCCGTGCTTGCATGGGTCAGACAGAATTTTTTGACAGAAACTGTGTAGAAGCCCATCGTATGTGTAAATGTGCATGTATCTGTCATCTATCACTGTTTGACAAGTGGTGTTGGTTTGTTTACATCCCTGCAATTTAGCGGTTCAGCAAAAGAAAACCGATAAAATAAGTATTGGGATCGATCTGCCCAACAAGAAACCCTTCAAGGTGTAGCCCCATCATGGCGGACGTTAAATGATTGAAACAAGTAAAAGACAGATAAACTGGAAAGAACAAAATTTAAAACCCAACTATCATATATACAGGGTTTCTCAGAAGTCGCATGCCATCCTGGTTTTTTAAAGAAAAATACACCTTTATTGATTTCAAGAACACTTTATAGAAATTAATCATAACAAATGCTCAAATTCAGCACCCTCTGCAATAAAATAAATTAGGAAAAAAAAAATCATCATCATCGTTTAAACGTCCGCTTTCCATGCTAGCATGGGTTGAACGATTTGACTGAGGACTGATGAACCAGATGGCTGCACCAGGCTCCAATCTGATCTGGCAAAGTTTCTACAGCTGGATGCCTTTCCTAACGCCAACCGCTCCGAGGTGCCATCACGATTTCGCTTTTGCTTGTGACAATTATTTTTAATGAAAACCAGAATGGTGCGTGACTTCTGGGACACCATATATATATATGCAAATGTTTTGTTTCTTGTTATAATTTTGATGTTAGGTATATATTAAATAATCTTCAAAACGCCCTGGGCTGACAAAAGTGGACATAGTAGATGGAAGCTGAAAGAAGCCTGTCATGTGTGTGTGTGTGTGTATAGATTATAAAGGTGTGTGGTTTAGTAGTCAGGGTGTTGCACTCACAATTTAGGTGATCTCACGTTGCTCTATGATCCCTTTCACACCTGAAACGTGGTACACTGTGCAGCTGTTTAGACAATGTCAATTTGATGGTGAGAGTAAGCTAATATGTAACATGAACATTTGATCACAATAACCAAATCCTTTGTGCAGGTCATTCTTCGATGGGAGAGTCCACCATACCATATATATATATATATCTAATATATAAAATAGAGATGCGTGCATATTCACTTTCAATGCGAAAACAGCTTTATCAATTACTCCCATACTTTTGATGCATGAATAATTTGACCTCAGACATATAATAGGGTCTTCATTTGATTTTCTTATTTTCTTATTAAAAATAAAAAATTTTGATTTTTATATTACATTCAATGTGTCTTTGTATCAGGGCTGTGGGGTTGAAACTAAAAACTTTGACTGTGACTCCTTTGCTATTGGTACCTCCGACTCCTCTTTATGTAATTAAGTGATTGTGGACTACATATCTCATAAAGCATATGCATACGCTTGTATTTTGAGTAGGCCTATATGTTATAACTGGTTTATATTAAAGAATAAAGATATTGTGAGTCGGAGTCAGTACAGACTCCAACTACTCCTTAATTGTTTCCAACTGACTCCTTAGCCCTGCTTTGTGCTTGTCCCCCACCATCACCACTTGACAATTGTTGTTTAACCCTTTCAATACCAACCTGGCTGAAACAGCCTCTGGCTCTGTAGTACAAATGTCTTGCTTTCCTAAGTTTTGAATTAAAATCTTCCGCCAAACTTTAGTCACAATTTATGTTCTTAACACTAGCTTAATGGTAACTAAGCTATTTTACTAAATTCTTTGTTATATCTAAAACTAACTGAAAGAAACACAGAGCATCTCAAAATAAATACAGTAATGAAAGGGTTAATTCCCCATAACATAGTAGTTCAACAAAAGACTGATAGAATAAATACCAGACATAAAAATTAAATACCGGCATTGATTCATTTGATTAAAACCCTTCATGGCCACAGTCAAATGATTGAAACAAATAAAATGTAAAAGATATGTTGGTCTATAGTCAGCAGAAGAGCACACAAACTCTATACACCTTATACATCATTTATATACATACATAATGCTATTGCAAGCATGCTGTAAAATTTCAAAAATCTAACCATGTTCCTGAAGAAAATCAGCAATTCCAGCAGCTAAGGGATCTTCTGGTCCTACAATCACCAGATTTATACAATTCTCTTTACACCAACTGACAACTCCTGGGAAGTCTTTAACTTTGAGTTCTGGAAGCAAAAAATGGATAAATAAAAACATACTCCTTATATATATATGTGTGTGTGAGTGTGTGTGCGCATGCATGCAAGTATGTAAGAGAGAAAAAGTACTCAACATATGTAACTGTTATCATTGTTTAGTGCCCGCCTTCCATGCTGGCATGGGTTGGACAGTTGACAGGATCCGACCAGGTAGAAGCCTGCACCAGACTTCTGTGTCTATTTTGGAAGGGTTTTTACGGCTGGATGCCCTTCCTAACACCAACCACTCAGCAGAGTGAATAAGAGTTTGTTATTCAGTTAAGATATTTCACTATCGTTACTCCAAATTTCCACTTCTATGCATTCATTCTGGTAATAAAAGAGTATTTTGTTAGCTTTTAATAAAGATGGAGATATAAACTCGGTGTATAGTGTACTTTCTCACTTATATGTGAACTGAAATGTGATGTGAATGTGTGTGTGTGTGGGGGGGGGGGTTGAAAAGTTCCTGACTTTGGGTAAAAGGAAATATAGGAGGATCAGTTGAATATGGTTTTATTCAACACATTCCCCTTTCAGATTCACACACTATTGCAGCAGTCTAAGCCCTGTAAAAGAACTTGGAAGGTTGGGCCTTTTGCGATACCCTTAAAGCCAGGAACTTCTTTGTAGCAGCCCATATCTCACTTGCATATAAAAGTTCATACAGGACATTGTCATTGATGTAAATGCCTTCCATGTCTCAGTCTGTATTCACTGTGCTCCAAGTAGATGTACTTCTTTACCATCTCAATTTCACTGCTTTATTCAGTCAAGATGAAAAAGAAGGGCACAATCAAGAAATAACTGGATGTTATTTATGAACAGGTTTATATTATCTGGTAGTTTAGCTGATACAGGTCCAATGGCCAATATAAAAGTTATCTCTCTGCTCTATGCGGTTCCTGTTTAACCCAAGGTTATCTGTGATCCAGCAGACTTTTGATTCCAACTTTGACTAAAAGTGTCATTTTAGGGAAATTGAAGATTAAATTATGTGCTCTTGCACCCCAACCCCTTTAAAGATAGGCTGGTGCAATTTGAAGGATATTTGACTGATATTTCTAGCAAAGTTGAATGATCATGTGGAGGATCTCTCTTTGGCTCTTAATAACACTGAGTGACAACAAGAAAGACAAATATATACGTACCAACATTAGTGATTTTGCCATTTTGCGCTGTTCCTGCATTTCCTGGAGAGGTGTACACATTAAGAACTTGGTCAGATTGAGCAATCTTCCAGGCTAGCGCATGTTCACGACCGCCACCACCAAGAATCAATATTTTCTGGGTTTTCACTGCAAAAAATAGAGCAGCATTTTTGTTTTGTTTAAGCTCAAGACTAAACGGTTAAATAAGTAGCAAGGGAGATAATTCTGAAGTAATAAAGTTTTAAATAAAATCTTAGCATCTTAACAGTTTTTTTGTTATTAAAGCTCTACATTTTGAAGAATATATAAATTCGAAAATTATTCATAACTCAAGTGCCAGTTATAATTGAATAGATGCCAGCATGACTGTGTTATGAATTTTGCATCACAACATTGTGATCTTACGTTTGATCCTGCTGTGCAGCAAATTTGGCCACTGTCTTTTACAAATGATTTGTTGGCTGAAATTTAGTCAACTAAAATTGTGAAAGTTAGTTATAACTGTGAATGGTTCGCTGATATACGTTGGTAAATGATGTATACTTTGGCAAATAAGAAAACAACAACAAACAAACCAATGAGTAGATAGTTTCAAGCAAAAATATCAGCCTTTCTGAAGGATACACAGGCAATTTCTTGTCAATCTGGATATTAGAAATGCAGTGAAGTAGTGATTGTCCCACTGAAAACTTTATGACAACCAATCATTAGTTTACAAAAAGTAGGATATAAACATGGAAGAGATAATTGTTTTGCTACTTATGTCTTTAAATGATCACTACATGATTTAGAAAAATACTTAATATGTGTGAATTTACTATTGGTTGAGGAGGTTAATGTGGCAGAATCTATAGAGTGTCAGATAAATGACCTTGTAGCCCTTGTTCTGGATCCTTTTTTTTTTTTTTTTTTTCATTATCATTTAATGCCCGTTTTCCATGCCCGCATGGGTTGAACGGTTTTACAGGAGCTGCATCAGGTTCTAGTTGTCTGTTTTGGCATGGTTCCTATGGCTGGATGTCCCTCCTAATGCCAACCACTTTACAGAATCTACTGGGTGCTATCTTGCCACAATCAATTTTTGCTTTCATCTATAGGGGTCAACAAAATCACTCAAATACTGGGATTGATTTAATTAATTAAACTCCTCCACACAAAAATTGCTGGCCTTGTGCATAATTTCCAAATTATTATTATAATAGTAGTAACCAAGCAGAATCATAAGTGTTGGAAAAAATACCTTATGGTATTTCTTCTGATTCTTTATGTTCTGGGTTCAAATCCTGCTGATGTTATTTGAGCTTTTCATTCAATCATTAAAAAAAAAAGTACCAGTCAAGTACTGTGGTTGACGTAAACAGCTACTGCCTCCCCTTACAATTGCTAGCCTTGTGCCTAAATTAGAAACAAGTATTTATGGTAGCATGAGAAAATTTTTATAGTTTAACTATTTCCATAGGATTTTCTTTTTTCATATTTTTTCTTATTTGTACTTCTCACTCCTCAATCCTGTCTTCATGGCCCTGTTTCACTATATCATTGCTATCTGGTAGCCTCTATATACCCAGGTTTTCATCACTCATTTTTCCTCCCCACTCTCTAATCCTATTTCTTTGGCAATATCCTGTCACTTATATTATGACCTTTGAACCTCTTCTGCCTTTACTCAATCATCCCATTTATTTTCTGATCCCTGTCCCTTGTACACCTGGCATTTTGCCACTGTCTCTATCCTAATGTCTCTCTTTCCCCTTCTTCTGCACTTCCCTCAGGTTGCGTAACCATGAACCTCCTTTAGGTAACCATGTATCTCCTTTGCAGCAGCACAACTGTTTCTGTCTTCGTTCTTGATCTCTCTCTCTCTGGCTGGGTAACCTTGTACCTTCTCTACAGCAAGACACCTGTTTCTGTCTCTCTATAACCTTTCATCATCTGACACAAGATCACCTCCTCCCATGCCCTCTCCCCTCTCAAAAGGTTTTTGTCTTGCAGATTACTTGGTGACCCCTGTCAGTGCAGGTGCCACTTAAAAAGCATTGAGTCAACACTGTAAAGTGGTTGGCATTTGGAAGGGCATCCAGCTGTAAAAACCTTGCCAAAACTGACCTCGCCTGTGCTCGTGCCACGTAAAAGCACTAAGCCCACTCTGCTGGGTGGTTGGTGTTAGGAAGGGCATCCAGCCAAAGAAGTCTGGTGTAGGCTTCTGCCTGGCCAGCTCCTGTCAAACCGTCTCACCCATGCCCACATGGAAAGCAGACGTTAAATGATGATGATGATGATGATGTACTTGCCTAAATCGATGGTGGTGATTTTGATTTGAAGGGTTTTAATCTACTTTAAACTTAGGACAATCTTGCTTCACACTGTTTTTTAAAGATACATTCTTGCATGGTAACATGGGTGACAGCGGCTTTGGTTTTCATGAATTTGGACATTAGCATAATTGGTTTACTTACCTGATCAAACAACCCTATGATCAAAAGTATTCAAGCCATCACTAGTCAGTCCATTTGCTACAGTAGTTAAGCAGCAATGCCATCTTCTTGTTTACATATGTTGGACGTTTTATAGGTCTCTTAAGTTACGTGTATATATATATATATATATATATATATAGAGGAATGGCTGTGTGGTAAGAAGTTTGCTTCCTAACCACATGGTTCCAGGTTCAGTCCCACTGTGTGTCTGCGTTTGTCCCCCCCACCATCGCTTGACAACCGATGTTGGTGCGTTTACGTCCCCCGTAACTTAGCGGTTCGGCAAAAGGGAATATATATATATGGAATAGTTACTATGAAGCATTGTGTAAAATATATTGTATAAAGGTTCGTGGGTAAGGCCAGAACAATGCAAAGTAAATGCAAGGCAAATCACAATATTTCGGGGTTACGACCCCATTTTCATGAGGGTCATAGCCCCGAAATATTGAAGGTCCAGATGGACTATATGTAATCTGAACCTTTCCCCCCTTATTATTTATTTTTTACGGAATCTCACGTTTTAGACTATGGAGATTCCGATTCTGAAAATTTTTTTTCAAACATCTCAATTTCAAAATTTCGATCCCCCCACCCGGTTTTTATATAGATCCAACCCTAACCCTAACCGTAACCCTGACCCTAAACCTAACCCTAACACTAGTTTTGTGAGATTTGACTGTTATTTCTAGCATGTAAATAGCCTGCTTGGTGGTGGTGGTGGTGGGGGTTGGTTTGAAATATTTCAAACAATTTTTTTTCAGAATCGGAATCTCCATAGCCTAAAACGTGGGATTCCGTAAAAAAAATTAATAAATAAGGGGAGAAAAGGTTCAGATTACATATAGTCCGTCTCCGCTCTTCGAAGAGTAAAGAACTGGGATCGAGTGCCCCAGGATGACAGCAGTCAAAGAGAAAGGATTAAAAGAGCAACATTGTCGTTATCTACAAGTCTGTCAAATTTCGCGCGCGCACTAACACAAAAACGAAAAACATTAAATAGTGAGGAAACAAAACAGGTGGAGTACTAAATTGAAGTTATACCGGTACTTTTTCAAAAGTACTGTTTCAATTTTATTATTTATAGTTCGAATTACATTATTTTGTCCTACGTGAAAAATGACTAGAAATAAATCGTAAAAGCGGGAATAATCGAGCTGCTAGTTTATATAAGGGAGGGTTCGCTGAAGTGTGTCAGATACGTTAAAAAAACAGTCCTTTGTGAGACATGGCGACAACACATTGAGATGAAGAAAAAGACCTTAAATTGTAAGATACAGCTAATGTATGGCGTGGATGAAGAGAAACTAGTACTAGGGTATTGCACAAGCGAATCTGAACCGAGTTTCGGATCAGAATAGCCACATAAGTTGGATTTTCTGCGTTTTGACAGGGATATTTCCAATTTTTATTTCACCGCGGCCTTCGAAATGATGGGAGACAGGGAGGTGTGTGTTTGCATCTTTTTATGAAAAAAAATAATTTTTGAAAATTTATTTATTTTTTTTCGCTTCACCTTTTAGTCTTTGGGAACGTACTGTCAATACATTTTTAAACACTTGCACACGTGTCCAAAGACTGAAGAATTGAGAAAGTAGTTTTTCAAGTTTTCGGAATTACATTTTAATTTATGTAATTACTGAGGATGATTATTATTTTTCGTAAAGTTTTTATGTACGTTCCTGATCTGCAAGAAATAACCAAGTCTCGCTCAACTCATTCCTCCTCACTTAACAAAAAATGGAAATAACACAGTCCTTTAACAGAGTATCTGAATAAAAGATAGAACAATCGTATTTGGAATGACTTAGGTCATATTTATTCCATCGGAGCTAAACAATAACTTTTTTTCCGAGTTCAAATCCTGCTATATGAATTAACACACATTCATTTGATTACACCCTCTTCCTACGTAGGAAAAAGACAAAAAAAAAAAGATTGGGGCTTAATGTAAGAAATATATATTACAGTAACTTATTAAATTCAGCAAATGTAAATATTAATAATTTAACGACAGGTTCTTTAAAAACAATAAAGAAAAAACTCACAACTTTTGTATTATATATTAACTATATCAATAGTATGGTTAAGTTTCAAATATCAAAAGCCCGCCATACAAGACACGTTTAACTACTTCATATACTTGGGAACAGTTGACGGTGTAAAATAACTTTTCTTGAATATTAGAGAAAAAGAATGCGATAACTACTTTTTTAATCATTTCTGTTCTTTTCTGTTTGTACCTAATATAAAACGGGTAAACATCAAAAGGAAACGCAAAAATAGGGAAGAGACTTAATTTATTAGAATTTAGAAAATAAAATTAGAGTGACGAGCAAAAGTTTCAGTTCGAAGTGCTAGAATTCTGTTCTACTCAATACGGAATGCCTATCTTATTCTTTACTGCGAATTTTAGAGAATTTCTACTTACTTTTTTGGTTCTTATTTCCAAAGTAACAAATATATAAATTTAAAACAGAATGCGCTGACTTAATGGATAAGGGAGATAATTAACATGCCACGTGGGTTTCCATAGAGACGCAAAATAGTGTTTATTGTTGAAAGATGGAGGAAAATAAAGAGACCCGTGAGATGTTAGCAGATCAATATTTAAAGGAACATAAAATTCAGTCGCTATTTAACAAAATGTTAGCTTCTTTAGTGTTTTTTAGACCTGCAGAACCAAAGAAATTTATGGTTGAGTACCTTCAAGAATTGAAAAATAATCCAAAGAAGCCAGTAAGTCTTTTTGATAAAGGTAACATAGAATCTCTGTTTCATATCATGGATCCGACCAGAAAGGGTTTCATCACACAGAAACAGTATGTAGAAGCTATGAAGACTCTTCATATACAAGAATATCCCGAAGATCCTGATGGTTATATAATCAACCAGATATTATTTCCTACATTCCAATCCATTGTCACAACTGCTCTACACAAGGAATGGGCCACTTTCAAACCAAAAAGTATGTTTCACATAATATTTAAACGAATGACCTGTGTTTAATCGTCTAATAATATATGGTTGAAGTTTCTCTTAAATGAGACTCCTTAACAAATGTGTCATCTTTATTAACAGCAAAGGAAGATAAAAACGCAGAAACATCGAAAACGGAGTGAAGAAACAAAATATTTAACCGTGAAAATTTAAAAAAAAAGGTATTTACTTTTAGCCTATTATATTGTTTTTAAGGGGGGAAAGACATAAAAATAAATTAAAAGATCGTGAATGATTTTAGTATTGAACCAGTGCTGATCGACGTCTTCCTTCCTTGTTAGTTTGGCTTCGCGCGTGCGCGTGCACGCACACACACACACACACACTAATCCTAATCCTAACCGTAACACCCTAGTGGAAATCGTGCGAGTGTTAATCTGAAAAATTACCAAAACCTTTTTGTGGCCCGAAAAACGGGTTGGGGGTGGGGTGACTGACAAATTGTTACATACGTTTTTGTTTCATAGTTGTGAAATATAAACAAAACTCTTTCGCTCCCAAAGTAGTATATGTGCGTATATATGAGAGTGAGAGGGGGGGGGAGAAAGATGAACAATTTAAAATAAATATATTTGAATTGTTGTGTGAGAAAGTATATATAATCTTATTATAGAATATAGTGTCTTTCAAAAACATCTTATATTTGAAACTATATCTCATGTTTAAGAAAAAAAATGCATTTTACTCTGTCTTAGCTACATTTTCTTTCGTAATACGCTTTGTCTCCCTCTTCCACTTGTTCGTTCCTTTTTTTTTTTTTGGTAGACGCTGTCTTGGTGAGAGAAATTTTTTTTTCCTTAGCCGCTTTGTCTCCCTCTTCCACTTTTTCATTTTTTTTTTTTAGACGCTTGGCAAACACTCTGTTTCTCCCCTTGTCACAAACACACTATGTCTTTCTTTCTCTCTTTTTTCTTTCTCTCTCTCTTTCTTTCTTTCTCCCTCTCTTTCCTTCTTTCTCTCTCTCTCTCTCCTTCACGCGCGTACGCACAGATTTGACTTCGCCATGTCAACAAACTTCAAAATTGGTAAAAGTTTATCGATTTTTACAGCTATACGCGGATGTCTCTGTGAGAAAAAGTTGACAAAAACACAGCTAGGGTCATGAACAATGTCCTCTTAAAATTGGAGCGACATGCGTGCTAATTTGTGGACGTGCATAACCCACATTCACGTACACACACACACAAACATCTTGTGTTTTATAGATATTGATTTCTGTTGTGCCTGTAATTCAAAGGGCCAGCCTTGTCACACTGTGTCATGCTGAATATCCCCGAGAACTACGTTAAGGGTACACGTGTCTGTGGAGTGCTCAGCCACTTGCACGTTAATTTCACGAGCAGGCTATTCCGTTGATCGGATCAACTGGAACCCTCGTCGTCGTAAGCGACGGAGTGCCAACAACAACAAATAAAAGGCGAAACAAAGAATCTTCCCTCGAACATTATAACACATAAAGACAATACAAACGCGACAAACACAAACTCAGGGAAATAGAAATACAAAAAGATGAAATCAGAAGAAAAACTAAAATAACGAATGGTAATATGTAAGAATGAAAAAAAATGAGAAATGGAAATGATGTTACCTGCCCCATCAAGTAACATCACTTATTTGCCTTTTCGCCTGTTCTCCATAATATCTATACCATATCGTGTTTTTACTTGTTCGTATCCTATTTCTTTCGGCAATTTGTCCATATTATAATTAACCTTCTATACGTCAAAATCATGGAATTTTAAAATTTTGTTCAAATGTTTTTCTGTTATCAACATCACTGTAATTTCTCCATACTCGTCGTCGTTAACGTCCACATAGACTGTATCTTCCCATTTCTCCACTATCTCATGCAGTTCTTTCTCTGCCTCAAAATAAACCAAACATGCATAACAATCAGTGAGAGGGGAAGTTTCTAAAACATTGTGTGTGGTGTCCTTTTTTGTTTTCGTGTTGGTGAGGAATGGGTAGGTAAAGTGTCTGCAGGGGGAGGGTGGGACGAAGAGGGTGTGGATGGACATTGGGTGGGTCGGGATTCTGCATGTGAGAAGCCTACATTCTTCCTTTCTTCATTTTCTTCTTCCGCCGGTATTGTCTCTTCTGTATTCTCTGTTTTTTTCCTGTTGTTTGTCTTGTAGTAACTCCTGTGTATGCCTTTCTTCAGTTTCTTTGCTTGGTGGAGGGCAACTCGCTCTAATGTGACCCTTCAGGCCACATTTATAACAGCGAGGGATTCTGCCCTCCACCCACACTCTCAGACTTATGTTACCTATCGTTATTATCTCTGCCAGTTTTTCTAGTGTTTCTCTCTCACTTTGAATGTTCATCTCCAATGATTTCCCCTTCCACGTCCCGTCTTCAGTTGACGTGGCTTGGATAACAGACACCTTTCCCTCACTTCCAAGGAGTACAGCCACCGCCACCCAAGCTACTTCCATATCAGGTGGTATTCTTTCTACCCTGACCCTGGATGTCCTTCCAAGATACATGGGTAGAAGAACTACTTTATCTGTCTTCACCGTTTTTATGGCCATCCTCCTTGCTACCTCTTCCGACTTGAACTGTGCTACTATTGTTCCGAATTTATTGCCTCGTGAAAGGAATATTACATCTTTCGTTACAATTCTTAATGCCTTTTCTATTGTTTCAATTTCCATGAGTTCCACTTTATTTTTTTCTGCTGCGATTACTTTATACGTAATCGTTCTCTTTTCCATTCTTTCCATTATTTTCTGTGGTGGCGACAGCTTTACTTCTTCACCCACTTTTGTTGCCATTTTCTGATAATCCAACATTTTCGTTAGGTCCACTTCACATGTTTTAACTTCTGTTATTTTCGCAAAGCTCTTTTTCTCCTCTAAAACTTTATCCACTGAAAGGATGAAAGACAAATTTGACCTCAACAGGATTACAACTCAGAATATAAGGAGCTGGAACAAAGCACTTTTTTTGACACAGTCTTGCTAATCCACCACCCTACAGATTCTCAGTGATAAGGAGATTGTAAGGGCTCTAATTCTATGTCACTCATTTTAGGGGAGGGATGCAGTAACATTTTCTTGGTACATGCCTTGATTTTTGTTTTTTGCTGCTGAAATGGGTGAAGTTTGACATAATCTCATTGGAAGATGTTTTTCCTAGATTTCTATCCATGGATTCAGTGTGTGTAGATATGGTGTGAGTTATCTAGGTTGTACGTGGATGAAGTGTAGGTTGGAAAGTTAGAAAGGAATGAAGGATAGTATCATCTGCGTAAGAATGGGCATTGTTTGAGGTGATAGCAAGTAAATTGTTGATGTACAGGAGGAAGAATGTAAGAAACAAAACTGAACTCTGATGCAAACCAGAGTTGATAGAATATGCACCATAACTCCATCAGCAATAGGGTAGTCTTAGGAAATTGCTGATTCAAGACAAATGAGAGACAGATGGCACCCATAGGCTAATAGTTTTGACTGGAGATTCCTATCAGATGCAGGCAAAAGCTTTCCTGGTGTCAGAGCAAAAACAATACTTCTACCAAATTTTTTGAGGTTGAGAGCTTACTGGTGAGTCACATAGGTCTCTAGTAGATCTGGCTTTACAAAAAGCTCTATGGTTGTTTTGCTGGGATCTGCTCCTAGTCATAATATTTAAATTTTATTAACATGTTTAATAACAGATTGGTGTTTTAAGTTTACTTTACAAAAAGCTGTTATGTTGAATACTAGTAGCTAGTAAGAATGTATGCTTGCCGAGAGTTGAAAATGTTGTTTGTGCTTGGCAAGAGGTGATCTTTTTAACATGAGGACAGGGTGGATTAGCTACCAGCTAACCAAGAAAACCTCTATGAATCCTCTGCTTTGTATTTCCTGTGCATTTTGATTTATAACCATTATTTGGGACAAACTGTGTGGAATTTTCCCTTAATCTTGACACCACATAAATGTACCTGAACAACAATTGGCTGAAATATGAGCCAAAATCTGATAAGGACACATCAAATATGGAAACTTGATATTGACAGTACCTTTGTAGATAAAGCAATTAAGAGTATGAAGACAGGGAAAGCCCCTGGCCTATCAGGAATCACTGCAGAGATGCTCAAAATATCTGGTGATGTTGGTTATCACCTAGTCACTCATATAGTTAACCAGGTGATACACGAAGGAGTCATACCCAATGACTGGTGTAGCAGCACCATAGTCAACTGCTACAAAGGTAAAGGTGACGCTTTAGATACAAATAATTACAGAAGTATCAAGTTGTTGGATCAGGTATTGAAGGTCACAGCCCAACTAATTAGGGAGAGAGTCAGTTTAGATGAGATGCAGTTTGGGTTTGTGCCAGGGAAAAGCACCAGTGATGCTATATTTCTGGTAAGACAGCTGCAGGAGAAATATCTAGCCAAAGATAAACCTCTGTACCTGGCTTTCGTTGACATGGAGAAAGCCTTCAACAGGGTCCCCCGATCCCTTATTTGGTGGTCAATGAGGAAACTAGGGATAGATGAATGGTTAGTGAGAGCTGTGCAAGCCATGTACAGGGACGCTGTCAGTAAGGTGAGTGTCGGCAACAAGTACAGTGAAGAATTCCGAGTAGAGGTAGGGGTCCACCAAGGTTCAGTCCTCAGCCCCCTCCTATTTATCAAAGTCCTCCAAGCAATAACAGAGGAATTCAAGACAGAATGCCCCTGGGAGCTCCTCTATGCTAATAACCTTGCTATAATTGCTGAGTCATTATCAGAACTAGAGAAGTTTCAGGTGTGGAAGCAAGGACTAGAATCGAAGGGTCTTAGAGTCAACCTAGCTAAAACCAAAGTCCTAATAAGTAGGAAGGCAGACAAACCACAAATCCCTTCAGGTAGATGGGCCTGCTCGATTTGTAGAAAAGGCGTTGGTAGAAACTCTATAAGATGTACCCAGTGTAAGCTATGGACACATAAGAAGTGCAGCAATAGTAGTTGATAGCTTCCATTACCAAGGTGACCAAGTCAGTAGCGGGGATGGGTGCTCTGAAAGTGTAACTGCTAGAATAAGAAAGCCTGGGCAAAGTTCTGAGAGCTCTTACCTCTGCTGGTGACAAAGGCCTCTTGCTCAGAGTAAAAGGTAGACTGTATGACACGTGTACGAACAGCCATGCAACATGGCAGTGAAACATGGGCCGTGACTGCTGAGGACATGTGTAAGCTTGCAAGGAATGAAGCCAGTATGCTCCAATGGATGTGTACTGACAGTGTGCATACTCGACAGAGTATAAGTACCTTGAGAGAAAAGTTAGACCTAAGAAGCATCAGATGTGGTGTGCAAGAGAGACGATTGCACTGGTATGGTCATGTGTTGCGAATGAATGAGGACAGCTGTGTGAAAAAGTGCTACACCCTAGCGGTTGAGGGAACCTGTGGAAGAGGTAGACCCTGGAAGACCTGGGATGAGGTGGTGAAGTGTGACCTTCGAACATTAGACCTCATCGAAGCAATGACTAGTGACCGAGACCTTTGGAAATATGCTGTGCTTGAAAAAACCCAGCAAACAAAGTGAGACCATAACCGTG
Organism: Octopus bimaculoides; assembly: GCF_046866305.1. Classification (NCBI taxonomy): domain Eukaryota; kingdom Metazoa; phylum Mollusca; class Cephalopoda; order Octopoda; family Octopodidae; genus Octopus; species Octopus bimaculoides. Next base: position 133,642,724 of record NC_142930.1, read on the forward strand.
GCCACTAAACTCTGCTTGCGAAGACCTGTTGAGGCAAGTGAAATCGAAATCAAATTCGATGACAGCACTGCATGACTGGCATCTGTGCTAGTGGAGTGCTAATAGCACCATCCGAGCGTGATTGCTGCCAGAGCAGCTGACTGGCTTCCGTGCTGGTGGCACGTAAAAAGCACCATTTGAGCATGATCGTTACCAGTGTTGCCTTACTAGAACTTGTGCCAGTGGCACATGAAAAATATTCGAGCGAGGTTGTTGCCAGTGCCTCTGTACTGGCTCCTGTGCAGGTGGCACGTAAAGAGCAACATTTGAGTGTGGCTGTTGCCAGTACTGTCTGACTGGCCCTTTTGCCAGTGGCGCATAAAAGCACCCACTTTACTCTCAGAGTGGTTGGCATTAGGAAGGGCATCCAGCTGTAGAAACCCTGCCAGATCAGATTGGAGCCTGGTGGAGCCATCTGGTTCGCCAGTCCTTGGTCAAATCGCCCAACTCATACCAGCATGGAAAGTGGACGTTAAGCGATGATGATGATGATGATATGCTGTGGCCTTTGCCCATTACTGAACTGACAGGGTTTCAAATGCTGAGTACTGCTATATCTTACTTTCTTAAGGTCATAAATGGGAGGAGAGACATGCAAGGTTTCTACCTATTTTGTTTATCCAGGGAGAAAAACTAGAGGTAGTCGATAGCTTCCGCTATCTGGGTGACCAAGTTAGTAGTGGGGGTGGGTGCGCTGAAAGTGTAACTGCTAGAATAAGAATAGCCTGGGCCAAGTTTAGAGAGCTCTTACCTCTGCTGGCGACAAAGGGACTCTCGCTCAGAGTAAAAGGCAGACTGTATGACGCATGTGTACGAACAGCCATGCTACATGGCAGTGAAACATGGGCTGTAACTGCTGAGGACATGCGTAAGCTCGCAAGGAATGAAGCCAGTATGCTCCGCTGGATGTGTAATGTAAAGGGGCATACCTGTCAGAGCGTAAGTATCTTGAGAGAAAAGCTGAACATAAGAAGCATCAGTAGTGGTGTGCAAGGGAGACGATTGCGCTGGTTTGGGCATGTGGTGAGAATGAACGAGGATAGCTGCGTGAAAAAGTGCCACTCCCTAACATTTGAGGGAACCCGTGGAAGAGGTAGGCCCAGGAAGACCTGGGCTGAGGTGGTGAGGCAAGACCTTCGAACATTGGGCCTCACCGAGGCGATGACTACTGACCGAGACCTTTGGAAATGTGCTGTGCGTGAGAAGACCCGGCAAGCCAAGTGAGATCGTTGCCAGTGCCCCTGGACTGGCTCTTGTGCGGGTGGCACATAAGATGTACCATCCTGAGCGTGACCGTTGCCAGTACCGCCTGACTGGCCTTGTAGGATTTTCGAGCGGGATCGTTGCCAGTGCCCCTGAACTGGCTCTTGTGCGGGTGGCACATAAAAGACACCATTTCGAGTGTGGCCGTTTTCGTGCGGGTGACACGTAAAAGCACCCACTACACTCTCTGAGTAGTTGGCGTTAGGAAGGGCATCCAGCTGTAGAAACTCTGCCAAATTAGATTGGAGCCTGGTGTAGCCATCCGGTTGCACCAGTCCTCAGTCAAATCGTCCAACCCATGCTAGCATGGAAAGCGGACGTTAAACGATGATGATGATTGTGTAAAGCTAGTTGGGTCTGATTTGAGGGAATTCGGCTGTTATTCTTAGCAGGTCAAACGACCACATAGAATCTCCCTATTGACTCGAAATACTAAAGTAATAATATACACAAATGTGTGTTTTCCATGTATTTCATTTATGGCTTAATGCGTCTTGTCTGGAGTTACACTTCGGCGTTTTATTGCTTCCCTCGGGAAAATGAATTATTTATACAAAAACGTACGTCAGACGAGAGATTTACATTTTTGTGATTTTGAACGACACAGAGTTTGTTAGTGAAGAATTCTATTCGGGGCAAGACTTCCGCCCCACCCCAGACCACCCTTTCTTAAATTTTTTTATTTCGACCCCCCCCCCCCCTTTCGGCTACGGAGAATACAAATCTGCAAAAAAAAATTGGCAAAAATCGACATTTCTAAATTACCACCTCCTCCACCCCCATTTCCTTCATTTTTAACGTTTTTCAGATATTTTTTTTTTTTAATATGTGGAAAAATACGGAGATTATGATTCTGAAAAAAATTTCCAAAAATCTTTATAAAATTTTTTTTTTAAGAATTTTTTTGTTTGTAAATATGCGGAAAAATACGGACATTATGATTCGGACAAAAATTTCAAAACATTTCTCTACTTAAGGTTACGGTTTTAGGATTAGGGTTCTAGAGTTAGTGTTGGGAGGGAAAGAAAAGTCAAAATTTAAGAAGTTGGGGGGTAAATGGGGGGGGGGGGATTTCACAATGCCGATTTTTGACAATTTTCCCGAACCTCCGTATCCGAAAACGGGGATTTTTGGCTGTCAGAAGTGAAAGTAGAAAAATCTGACAAGGAACGTTACTGCTGGTTTGAGTTGATTCTTTGGCTACTGATTGGCCAGAGCTATCTATCTATCCGTCTGTCTGCCTGACTGGCCGGAGCTATCTATCTGTCTGTCTGTCTATCTATCTATCTATCACTCGTCCACCTTCGCTTGTTTCCGTAGAATTTAAACAAATGAAGTTCAGTTTAAAGTTTATAAATAAATATATTTCATTCCATGTTCAGTTTAAATTTGGGAGAAATAGGGGGAGGGGAGGGCGGAAGTCTTTCCGTATTCGGAGAAACAGAACACAGGCGATAGGAGTTTGTCATATACACAGAGTACGCAAAAACATTTCAACCGTAATCATCCTGCTTTTTGAGACATTGGATCTTTTTTAAAACGGGGGCCACATTTTTCATTAACGAAACACTTTGAAACTTGGAACACTGGTAGAATGTGTCATATAAAACATCTTTTTCTCTTAGTCTTCTTAAAAAAAAAAGAAATCCATAAATTATTCCATGTTAAAGTTGTCGTATTTCTGTAATTTCAACCAATCACTGACGTCCATTCAGCCGATATACATTAAGTGCCGACTACATAAACAAACGATTCTGAAACAATTAACCCTAACCCTAACCTTAGGGTTAGGGTTAAAGCAAATTTAAAATGAAAAAAGCAAATAAAACGAAGGTATGGAGATTAAATACGCTTTACATCGCTTAATGAGCCAAAGGAGTAAATGTAAACAACTGAATACTTGTCAGTGAATGGTTGAAATTATCGAAATAAGACAATTTTTTACATGAAATAAATTCGAATACAAAAGTATTTTTCTGTTCTATAACACAAAATAGATAAGTATACGAAGTTTGAAAGTCTTTCGGTACCAAAAACACTACGTAAAACATTAATGAAAAATGTGGCCCCCGATTTAAAAAAGATCCGAGACATTATATAGTGGATTCTTCCTAGATAGCCGAGTGTAATCTTGTTGAACGTGTGAAACGGGAGATAAATATCGATGTGCGTGCGATCTCTAATTACAGGAGATACAAATATCGATGTGCATCTTAGAACGGTAATCAATGTTGGATTCGTTGTCTTAAAACAATTAATTAATTAACATCGTGGATCATGTTGGGCAAGTTGGTAAGACATTTTCTTAACTTTCTAATATAGTTATTTGCCATTTAGGCATAACTACATATGTATATCCCTAGTTATGCCGTCACTGCATGATGAGGGTGGATGGGGTATACATCTGTTAAGCCGTTAGTTATGTGCTACTTTTAGTGCTATAACCATTGTTTATATTCTGTATTTTAACGTGTATAAAGAACCTTTTTTTTTTTTGTCAAAAATCAGGTTTCTTATACATGGATAGTATTATAATCCCTTGCAAAATCTTCTTTCCAAATATTAAGCCCCCAAAATTAGGGGGTTTCTTATACACGCTTTAATACGGTATATAATTTCTTTTTACTACGCTGTTTCATAGTTTGTCGCTTGACTTGTCATTGTAACGAGCTTGATGTCAGAAGGAAAGAAAGTGTATAATTGAATCAGTGCATTTGTCTTTTTTTTTAAAACAAAGTTAGTGATATTAAAATAGATCTTACAGATCTTGAAAATGTTTATGGCTATTTGTTTTGTTTATAGTGTGATCTGTAACAACACCGCCGTTGGTTACAGTTTCCAACCGACTATATGTTCTGGTTTACTTTTTTTTGCTCTGGTCGTTCTGAAGTCAAATGAAAAACCGAAACGGAAATAAGAAAATAATTTGATTTGTTTATACTTTGTAAAATACTTATTATACACTGCGAAAAGGACATGTGCTTCTTAAAATTTTGTGTTTGCTTCTACAGTAAATAACAAAGGCTTTCTTGAGATGTTCATGTACATAGTATTTACAAAAATATTTCCTTTTATATTGTATAATTTTAGGAAAATATGGTTAATTCTTATTTTCGTGTCGGATTAAAACGAAAATAATATTTTGAGGGGAAAAAAAAAAAACTTAAAACAAACAGAAGCAACATGTCTTTAGATTCTCTCTCTCTCTCTCTCATATATATATATATATATATATATATATATATATATATATATATATATATATGTGTGTGTGCGCGCGCGCTTCTACAAGCAGATGGTTGCTAAAAAAATATGTAACGATTTAGCTGCCAACAACGTAGAGTACTCTTTACCCAGCGTTATCTCCGTTCGTTCAACAGCAGAACAGTGCTGAAAGATTAACTAGAGCGTAAAGGTGATAGAAGAGATAGTAAAAGAGATGTGCAATGGTAGAGGAGGAGGGAGGCTTGTTCATGAAGGCCTTAATGTGAACAAAAGGTGGATATTGTAAAGCATTGTTATAAAACAAAAATCACTATGAAATGCTTCGAATTTGGATCTGTCTTTCTAAAGGTTTCTTCTCTTTTGACCTTTCCTTCCCAAAATGCCTTTCCTCTGCCTGCTACTGTAATATTTGTATACGTATTGTATGTGTGTATACACACACACACACGCACAGGCGTGTTTGTGTGGTAAGAAGTTTGCTTCTCAATCACATAGTCCTGGGTTCAGTCCTGCTGCATAGCACCTTGGGCAAGTGTCTTCTAATATATGCCGCTGGACTGGCTCCCCGTGCAGGTTGCACATAAAAAAGCACCATTTGAGCGTGGCTGATGCCAGTACCGCTTGACTGGCCCTCGTGCTGGGGTGGCACGTAAAAGCACCCACTACACTCTCGGAGTGGTTGGCGTTAGGAAAGGCATCCAGCTGTAGAAGCTTTGCCAGATCATATTTGAGACTGGTGCAACCTTCTGGCTCGCCAGCCCTCAGTCAAACTGTCCAACCCATGCCAGCATGGAAAGAGGCCGTTAAACGATGATGATGATATATAATACATGCATATATATGTATACACGTAATGAGTGTTTTGGGCCTTTTTTGACATTGTGTGACAGTTGTATATGAGTCCCAATATCTTATGAGCATGGGTAAGTGGATATTAAATAATGATGATATATATATGTCTGTATGTCTATCATCATCATCATTTAACATCCGTTGTCCGTGCTGGCATGGCTTGGATGGTTTGACCAGGGTTGGCAAGCTGAGGGGCTGCACCAGACTCCAGTCTGATTTGGCATGGTTTCTACAGCTGGATACTCTTCTTAATGCCAACCACTCCAAGAGTGTAATGGGTGCTTTTACATGCCACTAGCACAAGTGCCAATTGTATGACACCAGTTTCTGCCATTACCACAATTTCACTTGGCTTGATGGGTCTTCTCAAGCATGACTTATTGCCAAGAGTCTTGGTCATTTGTCATTGCCTCTGTGTGTGTGTGTATCATCATCATCATCATCATCGTTTAACGTCCACTTTCCATGCTAGCATGGGTTGGACGATTTGACTGAGGACTGGTGCAACCGGATGGCTACACCAGGCTCCAATCTAATTTGGCAGAGTTTCTACAGCTGGATGCCCTTCCTAACGCCAACCACTCAGAGAGTGTATTGGGTGCTTTTACGTGTCACCCGCACGAAAACGGCCACGCTCGAAATGGTGTCTTTTATGTGCCATCTGCACAAGAGCCAGTCCAGGGGCACTGGCAACGATCTCACTCGAAAACCCTACGAAGGCCAGTCAGGCGGTACTGGCAACTGTCACGCTCAGGATGGTACATCTTATGTGCCACCTGCACAAGAGCCAGTCCAGGGGCCCTGGCAACGATCTCACTTGGCTTGCCTGGTCTTCTCACGCACAGCACATTTCCAAAGGTCTCGGTCAGTAGTCATCGCCTCGGTGAGGCCCAATGTTCGAAGGTCTTCCTGGGCCTACCTCTTCCACGGGTTCCCTCAACTGTTAGGGAGTGGCACTTTTTCACGCAGCTATCCTCATTCATTCTCACCACATCATTGCCATGTATATAGTTCTGTTGTGCTTGTCTACTCTGCCCTAATGCCTGACTATTGGTATTGGTTTGTTTGTGTCCCACTAACTTAGCAGTTCAGCAAAAGAGGCCAATAGAATAAGTACCTGACTTAAAAATAAGTACTGAGGTCGATTTAATTGACTAAACCCTCCAAGGCAGTGCTTCAGCATGTCCATGATAAGTGTTGGTGCTACATAAGAAGCACCCAACACACTCTGTAAAGTGGTTGGCAATTAGAAAGAGCATCCAGTGATAGAAACCATACCAAAACTGATAAATGGAGCTTGGTCAGCCCGTCAAACCATCCAACCTATACCAGTGTGTAAACCATGTTAGATGATGATGAAAATTATTTAGAAAAGTTTTAATGTAAACAAGAGTACTTAGAGAGCACAAACCTCCATCAAGGCAACACCAGCATCCTCTCAATGATTAGCCAGAGATAATTTTTAAAATGAGAATATCTGAAATAAACTTGTCTGTTCTCACAAATGAGGATACTAAAAATGAACCTGATCGCTCTCAACAATTAAAGAAACAGGAAAAATAATCCAGAATCCTTGTCTGGTACCAGATTGATCCCAAAATATAATCAGTTTGTGCCAGTCATGAGGCCAAACATCCCTGAAAGTTTCATCCGAATCCATTCAACGGTTCTTGAGATATCTTGTCCACAGACAAACAAACAAACGCAACTGAAAACAATACCTCTGCCTGCACTAAGGCAGAGGTAATAAATAAGTGATTTTGTGTCAGAGCAGCAGAGGTGGTTTCAAGCTGGTTGGTATCAAAAGGGTTAAAATGTATAAATGTATGTTTCTTGTCTTGTGTTTTAACATATAAATTCATTTTATTTTTATGTTATATTATCCAGGTTAGTTTTGCGGTTGGATTTTATGTGGGGGCCTATGCTGACCAATATTATTCTGTACGTATTCAGATTTCTTCCTTTTTGCATATGGTTATTTAGCAATATGTAATTAATATTTCTTTTACCTGATGTTAATATGTATTAGATTATTTTGTGAACCCATGTGTTTTGTATAAATTGTTGGATTTATACACACACACACACATGTATATGATCATCATTTAATGTGTGTCTTCCCTGCTGGCATGGGTTAAATGGTTTGATAGGAGCTGGCAAGCCAGAGTACTGCACCTATCTCCACTGTCTGCTTTGGCATGGTTTTTAAAGTGGGAATAGCCTTCCAAAACCAACCACTTTAGAGTGTGGACTGGATGCTTTTTATATAGGAGTTTTTGTTACATCAATGGGTGGTCCTGGGCAGCTCTGTGTTGCAGTGGAAGGGGCCAAAACTCTTACAGAACTATTTCATTGCCTAATGAGACTGCAACTTTTGCATTAGGAAACAGGTTACAGCAGAACCCTGAGCATACAAGTGTTTGCCTTAAACGATAAAACTATATATATATATTGGCACAGGCATGACTGTAGTTAAGTATTTTGCTTCCCATCCACATGGTTTTGGATACTTTGTGTAAGCATCTACTGTAGCCCCAGGCCAGCTAGTGACTAGACAGTGGATTTGGTAGATGGAAACTGAAAGAAGCCTATTGTATGTGTGTGTGGCATAAGAGGAATCAAATGTAGCATGCGAGTGAGAAGACTACATTGGTTTGGACATGTGATGCATATGAATGAAGACAGCTGCATAAAGAAGTGCCAGTCACTGAAAGTGGAGGGTACCCATGGAAGAAGGAGACCCAAGAAGACCTGGGACGAAGTGGTAAGGATGTTGGACCTCACACAAGAAATGATAATAGATTGAGATGTCTGGCAAAACGAAGTTCTTGAGAAGACCCACCTACGTCAATGAAACTGAGTTCTAGAATCACTGTGTTCCACCCACACATAAGAAAACTTTTCACACACCCTACCCCAACAAACCAAATTACATCTCTTCTTCACATCTCCTCCTTCGTGCACTATGCTTATCTCTCACTCCCCAATCCTGTCCTCATGACCCTGTTCACTCTATCATTGCTATCCAGTAGCTCTCCACCTCCACATACCCAAATTTTCACCAATCACTACATTCTCCTCCCCCACACACTGCTGATGCTCCTTTAGCAATACTGTATCACTTATATTATGACCTCCGTACCCCAAGGGTATACCCTAGCATTTGCCACCTTCACTCTCTTCTTTTATTCGACCATCCCATTTATATTCTGATCCCCGTCCCATGTAAGTATGCTTAGCATTTTCCCACCATCTCTCCAAAATTCCAGGCATACTCAGTCCACTCTGTTGAGTGGTTGGTGTTAAGAAGGGCATCCATCTGTAAAACCCCTGCCAAAACAGACAGAAGTCTGGTGCAGGCTTCTGTCTGGCCAGCTCCTGACAAACCATCCAACCCATGCCAGCATGGAAAGAGGATGTTGAACAATGATGATATTCTGCAAAAACATGTCTGGGCATTACCTTGCTTGTAGATGGTGAGGGTTGGCAACAGGTAGAGCACCGGCTGTAGAAAATCTGCTTCAGTAAACTCCATCCAACTCATGCTGGTATGGAAAACTGGATGTTAAAAAATGATGATGATGGTATATATGTGTGTGTAGTGTCTTTAAGATTCAATTATTTCATCATTGATGCCTTTTTTTTTTACACTTAGTTACCAAAAATTCCTGGGCCAATGGATTTGTATGAAAAAATCAAAGTAGAATTAGAAAAATACAAGAAAGAGAAACCTGGACCTGGTAAAAGTTAATGGATGTCAGCTTATTTCAGCACATTTTACAGAAACTGATTAACATGAAAAAAATTGTGATTTTAATGATCTGGCTGAGGAGTTGGTTAAGTTTCTTTTTCCTTTTAATAAATTTGATTTTGTGATGTTTTCATAACTGTGATATATAAAAATAGGAGTAAATAAAAAGATTGTTTAATGAAATATTTTTGTTCGTTTTATATTTGCATGGGTGTGTGTGTTTTTATGCTCAGTTATAATAAAAACAATTTTACATTAATCTGATGGTTACTTTATACTTTTGTAGAGTACAAATTTTTCATTCTTTAACAAGAATATTGTTGACAGTGACTTTGAAGTTTTGACCAGTTAAGCTAGTGTGTTCTGATGTGAGTGCTTTTGGAGTGGTTGGCATTAGGTAGGGCATCCAGCTATAGAAACCATGCCAAATCAGATTGGAACCTGCTGCAGCTCCATGGCTTACCAGCTTTCGGTCAAACCATCCAACCCATGCCAACATGGAAAACGGACGTTAAATGATGATGATGATGATGATGACTGGCATGGAAGATGGACATTAAATTTGTGGATTGATTTCCATTCTGCTTTATTGAAATTCAAGTTGGATATGACTTTCTTTAGGTTGCCAAGATGACAGGCAGTACTCTGGAAACAAAATAGCAACAGCTGTAATCTTTAATTCTGGGATCTGCTATTTTTATTGCTATTATCTCTGCCACTTCTTTTTCCTTTTGCTTTTCCTCTTCTGTACTGACCCATTCCCACTATAAAGTATAGCCTTATAGTCATCAGTATCTGGAGATTGATACAAAGTATTGGTAATCCATACTCGCCACATTTTTGTAATGTACCAATATGATGATGAGCCAAAAGTCAACATCAAACCCTATATCTCTGGCTATGATCCCTGAGATCCATGTATGATGAGACCAGGTACATGATGCACCTGCTCTATCTCTTCTTTCCTGATTCTCAGTCTTAAAGGCTGGACACATGCTTCTCTATGCTTTGCCCCAGTTGGTGGAATACACATTAACCAGGCCTTCTAAGGGCATGCATGAACTCTCTTTATTTTAATAAAAAATAGTAGTACATCACCTTCATCCTCACTCCTTTCTGGATAAAATTGTCAGGCAAGAATGTATTGTCTTTGGTAACACATCTCATTCATTCATTGTCCTTTTTCCTCAGCTGGTCCATGTCACTCATTTTGACTCTCAACACAAAAGATGGAATGTTGTTAGTAGCTCTTAACCACTACGCCATATAGTGTAGTGGTTAAGAGTGTGGGCTACTAACCCCAAGATTCCGAGTTCAATTCCAGGCAGTGACCTGAATGATAATAATAATAACAACATCGAAAAATACCTTAGGAATGAGAACCCAGGTTCGAAATTCCCCCAAGACACCTGATGAAGGCTGGAGGGTATATCAGCTGAAACATTGTGTTAACAACAAACAAGATGAGGACAAATATCCATCAATTGTAAATAATGTTTGTGTTGTTGGTGTTCTTGCTGTTTTATTATTTCTATTCAAATTAATGGTTCCCACAATATTAATTTTTTTTTTTGTGTCCCCCTCCATTGTATGACAGTTTAAACTTACTCTGTTTGATATCTTTTATTTTTTTAATTTTCATTGTTCTCTTTTTTTTATTAAATTCTGTTTTACCATTTGAAAATAATTTGAAGGCTGTTTACATTGTAGAAGTTACTGCTACGGCCACTCTCATGACAGTGTTCCATAACAGTAACATGTTTTCCATTTTACAATTCATGTAAATATTACAAAGGACTATTTGCTAAAAATACATAAGCATTAAAAAAATCTAAAGAAGGAAAAACTTTTCTTCTACCCACGTAATGAGTGGATCTCAAACAATTGTAAAAACTTTGGTTAGTAAAACTGGAACACAAAATAAAGTAGCTTTTCCATTAAAAATTACTTTGCGGTAGAGTTCTAATACAAATGTAGTTTCATTCAGGTATTCAATGATTTATAGTATGGACATAGTGTTATGCATTTTGGTGAAGATCGTCATTGACTGAATTGATTTTGGTTTTTAGTTGCTATTTATTTTAACTTCTTGAAGGGTGAAAGACAAGGTTTACTCTGGTGGGATTTGAGCTCAGAATCTAAAAATATAATTGCTCCAAACATCTTGTTTGATGTTCTACTAATTCCATTACCCATTGCCCTTCTCATCATGATGATATTGGTTTCAAATTTTGGCACAAGGCCAGCAAGTCAACTGTATCAACTTGTCCAGAATTTGAACTCAGAATGTAAAGACAGGCAAAATGCTGCTTAGCATTTTGCCTGATGTGCTATCAATTCTGCCAGCTTACTGCCTTAATAATAATAATAATCATCCTTTCTATTATAGGCACAAAGCCTGAAATTTTGGGGGCCAGTTGATTAGATTAACTGTAGCATGCAACTGGTACGTAATTTATCAACCCTGAAAAGATGAAAGGCAAAGTTGACCTTGGCGAAATTTGAACTCAGAACATAAGAACAGACGAAATGTTGCTCAGCATTTTGCCCGGTGTGCTAATGATTCTGCCAGCTCGTCACCATAATAATAATAATAATCCTTTCTACTAGAAGCACAAGGCCTCAAATTTTGGGGATGGGATTAAGTCGATTACATCGACCCCAGCGCATAACTTATACCTATTTAATCAACTCCGAAAGGATGAAAGGCAAAGTCAACCTTGGCGGAATTCGAACTTAGAATGTAGCAACAGATGAAATACTGCTAAGCATTTTGCCTGGCGTGCTAACAATTCTGCCAGCTCACCGACATAATATTATAATTATAATAATAATAATCCTTTCTACTAAAGGCACATGGCCTGAATTTGGTGGGAGGGGGATTAGTCGATTACATCGACCCCCAGTATTTCACTGGTACTTAATTGACACCGAAAGGATGAAAGACAAAGTTGACCTTGGAGGAATTTGAACTCAGAATGTAAAGACAGATGAAATGCTGCTAAGCATTTCACCCAGTGTGCTAATGATTCTGCCAGCTCACTGCCTTAATAATAATAATAATTCTTTTTATTAACAAGACCTGAAATTTTATGGGAAGGGAGTTAGTCAATTACACTGACCCCAGTGCTCAACTTGAACCTATTTTATTGGCCCTAAAAGGATAAAAGTAAAGTTGAACTCAGAATGTAAAGGGCTGAAAGAAATACGATAAAGCATTTTATGTGATGCACTAATGATCATGTCAGCTCCCCACTTTAATAATAATGATGATGATACCATTCTATATTTTTGAGATGAGGAATTATGTACATTATTTATCATGGATGGACAGGTGTCCTCACCTTGTTGTTACGACAATGTTTCAGCTGATGTACTCTCCAGCCTTCATCAGGTGTTCTGGTGGGATTTTGAACCCGACCCTTTATTTGAATAATGGGGTACACTGCTCTCATTCCTAAGGTATTCTTTTTTGCTGGTGTTATTTTTTTCTGTTGATATTATTTCCCAAGTTCCTGCCTGGGATTGAACTTAGAATCCGAGGGTTAGTAGCCCTTGCTCTTATCCACTATGTTATATGCTTGTACGGGCTACTAACCCTCGGATTCTGAGTTCAATCCCAGGGGCTTGGGAAATAATACCAACAGAAAAAATAACATCAGCGAGAAAAGAATATCTTAGGAATGAGAACAGAGTGTCCCATTTATCAAATAAAGGGTTGGGTTCAAAATTCCACCAGAACACCTGATGAAGGCTGGAGAGTACATCAGCTGAAACATTGTGGTAACAACAAGGTGAGGACACCTGTCTGTCCATTGTAAATAACAATGATTATGATAATAATAAAACACAAGGCCAGTAATTTCGAAGAAAGGGATTAGTCTATGAGTATTTACAATGATAGAGTTCAAAGGAAGTGACTTTAATCATGGAATATTTTACAATTAAAAAATAATAATAATAATGAAACAAATGTAGTTTGTTAAGAGCTGCATTTTTGTTGTAGAGGATTGTTGAGTAGACATAGCTATTTGCTATCAGAAAAATTTGATGTGTTTGAAGGAAGATTTTCAATAGAATTGACTGGGGTTGTATTGTCACTTGCAGAGTTCAAAGATGTTTGGGTATTCTGTGTTTTTGCCAGAGTTATAAGAGCTTCTGCAGCTTCATAAGCAGCTTCCATATTGTGATGAAACTTTTTGATAGATCTGTAAGAATCGGGTAATTTCTTCCGTTTTTTGGGATGTGATGCCATTTGTGATGTTGTTTTGAATACTGTTGGAACATAATCGATGTGATCTGGGTCATCAACAGGTTTTCCTGAATAATAATAACAGTCAAGTTAGTAATTGAAAGATACTTGAGAATTAGACGGTAATTTTCCTGATTATCAACTTCATCATTAGAGATGTTAACAAGTTTATTGTATGTATTGCTTAAGTGCACTACAGTTGATTGGAATAGGGTAAAAAGGAGGAACAGAAAGCAACAATAAATTAAGTAAAGAAAGACAACAATGGTTGCCAAAAATGTATGCACAGTACACAGAATGAAATACAAAAAGACAATACTGTTTCAATCAGTTTGATATCTTATTATCATCAATTTTCCTGGATATGTACAAAGACCCAGACTAGATTTGACTCAGGAAACATTATTTCTAACCTAAGAATAATAATATTCTTGTACATTTGGTCACCAGTGAAGGTACATTCTAAAAATATTATTATTTTCATAGTTTATAAATAAAGCTTCCTAACCCAAATCCACTCTGGTGCTGTGTAAATTCAAGAACAAAACATTAGATAGTGATTGGTGATAAAACCTATTGAAATATAGTGTGGGTGTAAATACAGCAAAATATATTTTTGTCTCTAAATATGAGATCACTAATTAAGGAAAAGGAAATATCTTATTAGCAGTAAGTTATCTCAAACAAGTAGACATTAAATTTTCAGCAGTTTGAGATTTTCAAATGATTGACTTATATTTAAAGTCATAAATTAGATCAATCAAGCTAAGTGAATTGTGTTGTGACCAGTGCCAGTGACATGGAAAAGACACCCAGTACACTCTGTGAAGTGGTTGGCATTAGGAAGGGCATCCAGCCATAGAAACTAAGCCAAAATAGATGATTGGAGCCTGGTGCAGTCAAACTGTCTAACCCATGCCAGTATGGAAAATGTATGTTAAATGATGATGATACAAAGTAAAAATCTTAAAGAAAATGTGAAATAATTTGTTTTTAATGATTGAACTTGAAGTAGATAAAGCTATAAATGACAGCATGTAAGTATTAGGTTAAAAAGCCTTTTGGATAGAAAAAGTCAGAAGTTGCCTTTGATTTTTTTTGTGTCTACAGGGTTTTTTCAGTATTTTTTGTTCTAAATTATTCTTTTATCTACCTATTCTCTGATGAATCCCTTAACAAATTCTATTTCTACATACATTGTATTTCTAGGTTGAGTACAATTCAGGACTACTTCTGAGACACAAAGTCAAATATCATTGAAGAAAAATACAGGTCCTAAGTTCCATCTCAGTACACACACACACACATAAATATATATATATATATATATATATATACATATATATATACATATATATATATATATATATATATATATATATATATATATATATATATATATATATATATATATATATATATATATATATATGTGTGTGTATATATATATATATATATATGTATATATATATATATATATATATATATATATATGTGTGTGTGTGTGTGTGTGTGTATATATATATATATAAAAATTCCTATATAAATATAGGAAGGGCATCCAGCTGTAAAAATCCTGCCAATACAGTCACAGAAGTCCAGAGCAGGCTTCGGCCTGGCCAGCTCTTGTGTTACCATTCCATTCATGCTAGCATGGAACATGGACATTAAATGATGATGTCATGATATAAATATATATATATATATATATATATATATATAAATCACAAACATCCCAGCAGACATGATGCTAGACTGGATTGACTAGTTTCAGCATTCATTAAAGCCTCATCAGGATTCACTTCTTCCTAGCTGTTGAAAGATTGTAATGATATTACGTATAGAAAATGTAAAATAGATCAAGACTAATTGGATTATATTTATATAAAAGGGCAAATCTGGCTGCATGCAATAATTAAAAGAAGCATGATCATAATAGATTTGAGGTAAAATACATATGATAATCATGTGGATGGGTGTATGAACTGATACAGAGAGGGAAGGAGGGATATATATATATATATATATATATAGAGAGAGAGAGAGAGATAGTGATGCAGACAAGCACAAGTAAGTTTGATATATATAAATAAACATATATACATATACACATATACATAGATACATATAACTAAATATGTTCAGAAAAGCACATATGTACAAGCATATAGATATTTATATAGACGAAGAGATGTCTCCATATATATATATATATATATATATATATATATATATATATATATATATATATATAGGAGGAATTTCAACCATGTTTCGTGGTCTGCTACCACAACAGCTCCTTTATAGGATCCAGTTAGCTGAAGACATCATCAGGAGGAACCATGTCCGGTTTCGGCCCCTACTCCTCTACCGTTTTGACGTGGCGGGGCCACCCCCTTTCGGAGGTGTCTTCAGCTCTGGTGTTGGGTGCATGTCTTCTTTCGCTGTTTGTGACTGTTCTAATTCAACTGTGGAATGTCCCTCGCTATATATATATATATATAACCATTTTGAGCGTGGCCGTTGCCAGTACCGCCTGACTGGCTCCCGTAGGATTTTCGAGCGAGATCGTTGCCAGTGCCCCTGGACTGGCTTGTGCGGGTGGCACATAAAAGACACCATTTCGAGCGTGGCCGTTTTCGTGCGGGTGATACGTAAAAGCACCCACTACACTCTCTGAGTGGTTGGCGTTAGGAAGGGCATCTAGCTGTAGAAACTCTGCCAAATCAGACTGGAGCCTGGTGTTGCCATCCGGTTTCACCAGTCCTCAGTCAAATCGTCCAACCCATGCTAGCATGGAAAGCGGACGTTAAACGATGATGATGATGATGATGATACACACACACACATAATGGCGGTGCCCTAGCATGGCCACAGCTTGTGAGCTGAAACTAGATAAAATAAAAAAATAAAATATAAAATTTATGTGTGTGTGTGTGTGTGTGTGTGTGTTCGCGTGCGTATGTGTGTGTATATACACACACACACACATATCTTATATCAATGGGAACAGATGCTGCAAGCCTTGCATAGCTGAGAGAGCAAGAATCCAAGGATCCTCAAAGACTCCCTGGAACCAAGATTATTATATTTCTGGTATGAGATTTATATCCCCAGCCTTCATTTCAAACGCTACATGCTGCAAGCATGCGATTCCTCATTCATTGATTAGATCTGGAAAAGTCCATGCAACCTAAGAGTGGAGGGCATAACTACAGGGTTTTACCCCTTAGACTTTGGGAGGTCATAACTTTCAGAAAAATGAATATTTTTTAATGAAATTTTCTATGCATATAGTATTTACTATGTAGAATCCGAATATACAAATACAACATAAATTTAGTCACTGTTTCAGTACGTGTTTGTGTTCTTCATTGATCTTATGTGAAAACAAAACCGACGTATACGACAACTATGTAAAATATATTTGTGTACTTTTTCTGTTTATTCTTAATCTTCGTGTTTTTGCAAGACTGAAAAAAAAAGTTTCGGAAAGCTAACATTTTAAAATTCTTCGGGAAGCGACACTGTGATAGTTTCTATATTTAACCGTGCGTGTATATTCCTATTTTTGCTCCTGTTCTCTTCTACTTCTCTACTAGAAACGTTTACTTTGGAATTTACTGCATGTTATTTTTAACGAAAGTTTTCTTATGACGGCTTCTCTTCACTGTCTAGAAATCTACGGATGCACATACGCACATAATAGAGAAAAATGAAACAAATATGGACGACTTGCTCCGAAACACCACCGAGTGGGGAACGCTTCTCAAAATTAACCTGCAGTTGTCTCCTTCAAAATTCCTACATGCTCGAAATGTACATACATCAAGGTATAAAATTTCACGAAAAAATATTAATTTTCCTGGAAATTAAGAAGAATTTAAGTGGACTCTGTTGGAATTTCCGAAAATTGTCCCCCACCCCCATTCCAAAACATATTCGGATTCTACATAGTAAATACTATATGCATAGAAAATTTCATTAAAAAATATTCATTTTTCTGAAAGTTATGACCTCCCAAAGTCTGGGGGGTAAAATCCTGTAGTTATGCCGAGTGGAGTTCTCCACTTGCTGATTTATCCTCGTACAGACTGTCAACTGAACTGGTCTAAGGGAGGTAACCCATCTTCCTTGACCCGGATTGTTTATCCTTCTCAATCTCGTGTGTGCTGGTACATCTGTAGCGCTGCTTCTAAGTTATGTATTATATGTGCAGCTTCATTTTTTCCCTTCTTTTTTCTCTCTTCTCTTTATTTTTTTTGTTATAAGCAATAGATGAGCATAATGTCAAAAATGAACCTACACGCATCCTGATGTAGCTAAGTAATATATTGATTACCAACCTATAGCCTGTTGTTAATTTTGGGTCCTAGTCTGTGTATGGGTATAGCTTCCTTAATTCTTAAATTACCCAAATTTCTTTCATTGGCCTCAATTATGACTGTTATGATTTTGTCAGTGTTTCGGCATCTGTCTAGATGTTTTCTGAAGGAGGAGGCTCTTGTGTTCTGATGTTCTTTGATGCGGACGTGTAACGGTCTTGTGCTACCCACATAGAACTTGTTGCATTTGTTACATTGTATTCTATACACAACATTTAGCCATTGGCATAAATCTGTGTCACGGATGGGACAGTTTGTTAGTGTGCACTGATTGTTGTCCCTTGTTCGTTTCTTTGCGAGGTGTCCTCTAAGAGAGGGGCCGGAGTGGGCTAGTTGTATGTCTAGCCCTTCTCTTCTTGTGGCTCTTCAGATGGCTGTAGTTATCCTCTCACTAAAATGGGGTATTTTAAAGAAGTATGTGTTGCTGGGTTTTCTATGTGTTAAGCACGTTGGTCGTCTTGGATACTTAAGCCGATTTATAATGGATCTAGGATACCCATTGGTTTTCAATATATCTAGGAAGCGTGTTGTATGGGTCACTTTGTCCTCCATTCTGCTGCACTTGCCTTGGATGTGTGCAAGTTCATTTCTGGTGTAACTTATTTTGGCACCGAGTGGAAATGATAAATTGTATTGGACAAACATATCTCTACTGGCTGCTTTCCTTTAGAACTCAGTGTGGATCTCCCCTTCTTCCGTTATATTCAGTTTGAAGTCAAGTTGTTATAGTGATCTAGTGATATCGGGATGTTCTATAGTGAACTGTATGTTCATGTCCATGTTATTGAACATTGTGAATATTCTTTCAGCCTCTTCACGGGAGGATGTGAGTATGAGGATGTCATCTATGTACCTGGTGAAGAAGGCGCATGAGTGGCAGATGTTGAGTGCTCGACATTCCAAGACGACCAACATGCTGAACACATAGTAAACCCAGCAACACATGCTTCCTTAAAATACCTCATTTTAGTGAGAGGATAACTACAGCCATCCGAAGAGCCATAAGAAGAGAAGGGCTCGACATACAATTAGCCCGCTCCGGCCCCTATCTGAGAGGACACCTTGCAAAGAAACGAACAAGGGACAACAATCAATGCACACTAACAAACTGTTGATTGCTTAACAAACAGTTTGTATTATAGTGCATTGTTGTACCATTCAAAACTTTTTATTCTTTACAAACAATACACAATGCTTCAAGCAAACTACAATACTCTCATACATGTATATATATATATATATATATATATATATATATATATATATATATATATATGCATGTATGTATGTGTGTGTGTATATGCTTGTGTGTCTGTGTTTGTCCTCTCAGCATCGCTAGGCAACCAATGCTGGTGTGTTTATGTCCTCGTAAATTAGCGGTTCGGCAAAAGAGACCGATAGAATTAGTACTAGACTGACAAAGAATAAGTCTTGAGGTCTATTTGCTTGACTAAAGGTGGTGCTCCAGCATGGCTGCAGTCAGATGACCGAAACAAGTAAAAGAATAAAAGAATATATGTGTGTGTGTGTATGTGTGTATGTATGTTTGCAGTGCTCCAGTATGGTTGCAGTCTAATGACTGTAACAAGTAAACGATAAAAGATATATATTCACACACATACACATATATAAATATAAACATATTCTTTTATTCTTTAATTTGTTTCAGTCATTTGACTGTGGCCATGCTGGAGCACCACCTTTTAATCGAAGAAATCAACCCCTAGACTTATTCTTTGTAAGCCTGGTGCTTATTCTATTGGTTTCTTCTGCTGAACTGCTAAGTTATGTGGATATAAATACATCAGCATTGGTTGTCAAGCAATGGTGTGGGGGACAAATACAGACACAAACACACTCCTATAAATATATATATGTGTGTGTGTGTGTGTGTGTATGTGTGTGTGTGCGTGTGTGTATGTGTGTGTATGCATGTGTGTGTGTGTTTGTGTGTGTATGACAAGCTTCTTTCAGTTTCTGTCTACAGAATCCATTTACAAGGCTTTGGTCAGCCCGAGGCTATAGAAGAAGACACTTGCCCAAGGTGCCACACAGCAGGACTGAAACCTGGAACCGTGTGGTTGGGAAGCAAGCTTCTTACCTCATAGCCACACCTATGCCTATGTATGTAATATTTTACACACACATATTGATTTTATCTTGAAGAGTTCAGTTAAACAAATGAAAGCACTAATTAAGAAGAATTATCCAAAATTCTGACTGCCTCCTTTTCTTAATATACAATATCAGTACACCACTTCAAACACTCTATATATATATCATCATCATCATCATCATCATCATCGTTTAACGTCTGCTTTCCATGCTAGCATGGGTTGGACGACTTGACAGAGGACTGGTGAAACCAGATGACAACACCAGGCTCCAATCTAAATTTGGCAGAGTTTCTACAGCTGGATGCCCTTCCTAACGCCAACCACTCAGAGAGTGTAGTAGGTGCTTTTACGTGTCACCTGCACGAAGGCCAGTCAGGCGATACTGGCAACGGCCACGCTTGAAATGGTGTCTTTTATGTGCCACCCGCACAAGCCAGTCCAGAGGCACTGGCAACGATCTCGCTCGAAAATCCTACGGAGGCCAGTCAGGCGGTACTGGCAATGGCCACACTCAAAATGGTGCATCTTATGTGCCACCCGCACAAGAGCCAGTCCAGGGGCACTGGCAACGATCTTACTTGGTTTGCCCGGTCTTCTCACGCACAGCACATTTCCAAAGGTCTCGGTCAGTAGTCATCGCCTCAGTGAGGCCCAATGTACGAAGGTCTTGCCTCACCACCTCAGCCCAGGTCTTCCTGGGCCTACCTCTTCCATGGGTTCCCTCAACTGTTAGGGTGTGGCACTTTTTCACGCAGCTATCCTCATCCATTCTCACCACATGTCCATACCAGCGCAATCGTCTCTCTTGCACACCACAACTGATGCTTCTAATGTTCAGCTTTTCTCTCAAGATACTTACACTCTGACGGGTATTCACATTGACATTACACATCCAACGGAGCATACTTGCTTCATTCCTTGTGAGCTTACGTATGTCCTCAGCAGTTACAGCCCATATTTCACTGCCATGTAGCATGGCTGTTCGTATACATGCGTCATACAGTCTGCCTTTTACTCTGAGTGAGAGTCCCTTTGTCGCCAGCAGGGGTAAGAGCTCTCTAAACTTTGCCCAGGCTATTCTTATTCTAGCAGCTACACTTTCAGCGCACCCACCCCCACTACTAACTTGGTCGCCCAGAGAGCAGAAGCTATCGATTACCTCTAGTTTTTCACCCTGGAATGAGATAGAAGTTGTTTCCTGTTTGTTTACAGTGTTTATTGCACCTGAACATCTGCCACAAACAAAAACTAACTTCCTAGTTAACTTGCCTTTGATGTTGCTGCACCTCTTATGTGTCCATAGCTTGCACCGGGTACATCTTATAGAGTTACTACCTACTCCTTTTCTACATACTGAGCAAGGCCATCTACCTGAAGGGGTTTGTGTTTTATCTACCTTCCTACTTATTAGGATTTTGGTTTTAGCTAGGTTGACTCTAAGGCCCTTCAATTCTAGACTTTGCTTCCACACCTGAAACTTCTCCTCTAGTTCTGATAGTGACTCCGCAATTAGGGCAAGGTCATCAGCATAGAGGAGCTCCCAGGGGCAACCTGTCTTGAACTCCTCTGTGATTGCCTGGAGGACTATGATAAATAAGAGGGGGCTGAGGATGGAACCTTGGTGGACCCCGATCTCTACCCGGAATTCATTGCTGTACTCATTTCCAACCCTCACCTTACTGGCAGCATCTCTGTACATGGCTCGCACAGCTCTCACTAACCATTCTTCTATCCCAAGTTTCCTCATTGACCACCAGATAAGGGATCGGGGGACCCTGTCAAAGGCTTTCTCCATGTCAACGAAAGCCAGGTACAGAGGTTTATCCTTGGCCAGGTATTTCTCCTGCAGCTGTCTTACTAGAAATAAGGCATCAGTAGTGCTTTTACCTGGCACGAACCCAAACTGTATCTCATCTAAATTGATTCGCTCCCTAATTAGTTGGGCTATGACCCTCTCTGTAACTTTCATAACCTGATCTAACAGCTTGATGCCTCTGTAATTATTTGTATCTAAAGCGTCACCTTTATCTTTGTAGCAGTTGACTATGATGCTGCTACACCAGTCATTGGGTATGACTCCTTCGTGTATCACCTGGTTCGTAGTACGGGTGACTAGGCTATAGCCAACACTGCCAGATATTTTGAGCATCTCTGCAGTGATTCCTGATGGGTCGGGGGCTTTCCCTGTCTTCATACTCTTAATTGCTTTATCTACCCTGGTACTATCAACTCGGATAGCTGGTCCCTCTATTGGGTCGACATACGGCAGGCTCTCTTCCTCCCATTCATTCTCTTTATTAAGCAATCTATCGTAGTGGCATCTCCAGACCTCTTTCTTTGCATCCTCATTTAGTGCAAGCGTACCATCATCCATGCGAACACATTTCTCTCCTACAACATCACTATTTTCTCTCCTACACTGTCTTGCAACACGAAATACCTCGAGTCTTTGGTCCTCACGGTGCAGAACATTGGCAAATCTTTTCTTATCTGCTTCCCCTCTGGCTAAATAAACCTGTCGCCTAGCCTCCCTTCTGGCACATTGGTACAATTCCCTGCTACCACTGTTCTTGCAGTCCTTCCAAGCCTGTTTCTTTTGTCTAATAGCCCTGTCTACCTCCTTGTTCCACCACCACGTTACTCTGGGTCGAGAGGGGACCTTACACCACCCACAGATCTGGTCGGTGGCTTTCAACAGGTTGTCCCGCAGAAATCTCCAATTGTCTTCCACGTTGTATAATGCTATATCCCCTTCTATTTCGTTAAATGCTTCAAGTAACCTGTCTCTAAGGGTAGGTTTTGGCATTTATAAGCCGCCCTCTTTCCCTATTTCTGGCGAGGACGTAGTCGATTTGGCTAGAGTGTCTGCCGAAGCGGTAGGTGACTAGGTGACTGGCAGGTTTCCTGAAGTTGGTATTGCAGACCATAAGATCGGTTGCATCACAGAACTCCAGCAGTCTGGTTCCCTCCTCGTTGCGGGAACCGAAGCCATAGCCTCCATGTATGCCTTGGAAGCCTCCAGCATGACGTCTGATATGACCATTGAAGTCTCCAGCCACAAAGAGAAGGTCCCTGTCACTCGTCGACGAGGTAGTTTGCAAGAGGGTGTCATAGAATTGGTCTTTCAGACCATCTGGGAGCCCCAGTTGAGGTGCATAGGCTGAGATGACAGTAGCTAATCTATGATGAAGCACTAGTCTAATCTTAAGTACTCTGTCACTTACTCTAACGACCTCGATTACCTTATCCACCCATTTCTCCGCTAGAAGTATTCCTACGCCCCCGACCCTGTCAGTGTTCCCTGCCCAGAAAATCTTGTACCTGTGTTCTTTGCCTGTGAGGAACCTCGCAGAACCTCCTCTCCATCTTACTTCCTGGATGCAGCACATATCTACGCGTCTCCGTTCAAGCATCTCAACAATTTCACCAGATCTACCTTTCAGTGTGCCGACGTTGAGAGTGCCAATCCTAACAGTATGGGTGTTGGGGGTGTGGGCTTGTAGCCTGGGAAGGGGAAAAGCAGTGTCGTGTACCTGAAAAGAAAACTTGCAATTGGAAGAATTCATAAGCAAAACAGTACCTACAACCTTCAAACATTACTCAAACTTTATGCGCTACCCAAAGGTAGGGGAGAGGATGGCCAAGGCCACTAGATGGGTTCCGGGAGACAGCCGAGGATGACAGGATGACAGAGGAATGAACTTCCAGTGGAGGGGGTGGGAGGGTGGGTGTACCATCAGCCAGATTTTAAATATTTGAGAGACAACAATGCATAAATCGTAATTTTTAAAAGAGCAATGAAACCTAGGTGAATAGAATATATAAGTAGCATGAATTTAGGAAGCTTAGAAAATGAATAAGTATGAATTTAAGACAAAAACTGAATTCAATTGAATTTCATGGAGAGAAACAAGATAAATAATAGAGGACAGACTAAAGGGCAAAAGGTATGAGATGTTGAGGCCGTAAATAAATAAAAATCTCTATCTTATCTGCATCTTGGAGACTTCGTCGTAGTATGTCAGCGGAGAAGAGATTAAGATAATTTAGAAGGGATTTCTTATTTATATATACCCAGAACCTGAAAACCTTAAGGAAAAAACTACGAAAGAGAGAGAGAGAGAGAGAGAGGGACTGATTTAGAGAGAGATGGAGGGGTAGACGGAGGCATGGCAGGAGAAAGATATATATATATATATATATATATAAAGAGAGAGAGGGGGGGGGACCAGTCAAGCAGCACATCACGCTGTAATTCTTTGTCTGAGAAATCAACACTTAAAAGCCATAATTTTAAAGGAGCGATAAATATATATATATACACACACACACACAGGATGCAATGGGTAAATTGTCACCGTTTTATATTTTTAATTTCATGCATGCACATTGTTTATTTTTGATTGTGTCAACTACACAGTATAGTTGAGTCAGTTGGGCACCATTTGTGAGAAAAACAGCACCATGATGCAAGTCACTCTGCCAGAAATTTGGAAACGACATGCTCTACTGCTTGGCATTCGCACCGGAAGCTCCAATAGAAACAGATGGTGAACACACAGAACAACTGTTGGCTTGCCATGGAATCAAAACATGTACCGAGAGAGATGAAAATGAAACATCTCAGTCAGTATCATGCTGTTTGGAGTGATCAGTAGTGATGGCGACATTATGTCTCCATCTTTCCACATTGCCTCAGACTCAACACGGAAACCTACATCAAGTGCCTGGAGGAGGTAGTGCTAACCTGGGTCAAGAGGGTGACTACTGGAAGACCCTGTGTCTGGCAACAGGACTCTGCACCATGCCACACAAACAGGAAAACCCTGTCAGACAATTTCTGCAACCACATCGCCCCTAATATCTGGCCACCTAATTCCCCAGACTACATTCCTTTGATTATTGTGTGGGATGCAGTTGAGTGAGAGACCAACAAGGCTCCTTATAACACCAAAGATGAACTGAAGGCAAAGATTATGGCAGCATTCACCAACTTAAACAAGGAGACTGTCCAGAAGTGTTGCAGGGGATTCCAAAGTCGTCTGTAGTCTGTGGCTGATGCCAATGACGATTTTATTGAATAAATTTACTCTTTAGTATTTCAAGATATTTTTATGTAATTTTGATAAATATATCTGTTAAAATGAGATGACAGTGTTATTTTCGTTTTTGTATAATTTAGACGACTATTTATTCACCGCACCCTGTATATATGAATACCTACACATACAAGTATATATTTATATAAGGGCATTACTATACAAGAATGCCTCACACTATGAGGGACTCTAAGGTCAGACTACCATAAAAAAACACATTTTTACATACAAGCATATATGTGTCTGTGTGTGTGGTGTATATTTGTGTAAGTATACTTACCAGTTACAAAATGCTCACTGCAGATATAGACATATTTTGAATGTGGTATCCATTGGGTTCCATCTGAATTAATGCGTTGACATGCTCTGACCCATAGTCTACGTCGTTCTGCTTTCTTCAGCAAGTTGGGCAAACAAAAGAACGATACCTTTTTGTCCTTCATCATGTGGTGATTCAAACAGCCATGAGCACTGCAAGTTTTAGGCATTTTCAATTACCTCTTGGTTGTTTTTAGCCCTGACCCAGCAGACTTATGATTGAATATATTCCAGCCATAAAAATTCACTCATTTTTTCCCCCCCAAACATTGTATCTATACAATGTTTAAATATTGTATCTAAATGCACAGCATCCAGCGTGTCCTTTTCTTCTTAAGGTAATAAAGTGAAAACGTGAAGGAAATTTGACTCCTATTTTTTATGTAAAAAAAAAAATAGTTAGAACTCCCTGTTCAGCTTTTAGTAACACTTTTTGTTTGCGGAGATCACAGTTTCTTTTTAAAATAAAAATTTTATATCAGAGTCATAACAAAAACAATTGACAATCCTTACAGGAACTCATTGTCTAAAGCTATAAATGACCACAAACAGCTATCTTCCACTTAAGTTGTCAACTGTTTACAACCTCTTTCAGTTTTATTGTTATTCCCCACCCATTTCCTTTCTCTTCTTCTTCTTAGCTTTCTTTTTTTCTACTACTACTACTACTACTACTACCACTACCACTAACACCACCACCACCACCACCACCACCACCACCGCCGCCGCCACCACCGCCACCACCACCACCACCACCACCACCACCACCACTACTACTACTACTACTTAGCTTCTTCTGATGATGATGAAGAAAATAAATTGGTGGGCTTGTACACATACATACTGACAAGCATCCCAATTTTTGTTTGAAATTTCAAGTTTCTTTTCGTAATGTGTGCCTGTATGTGTGTGAGCCCACCAATTTTCTTCTTATTAAATTCCAATATAACAGTAATCTACACCATTTGAAAGGCATTTATGCAATATTTCATTAAAAAAAAAAATCCATTTTTTGGAAAGTTATGAGGAACCAAAAGCAACTCATGTGTATTTTCCAAAACTCCTCTCTCTGCTCTCAGAAAATCTTTTCCACAACAAATTCCAATACAATTAGAATCTCCACCATCTGAGACATATTTGTAGAAAATTTTATTAAAAATATTCATTTTATGGAAGTGATGAGGAAACAAAATCAGAGGACAGACTTGTGTAGATATACTTATACCTAGATGATTCTCTCTCTCTCTCTCTCTCTCTCTCTCTCTCTCTCTCTCTATATATATATATATATATATATATATATATATATATATATATGTGTGTGTATATATGTATTGGGTTGTCCCATAGATAATGTGGGTTTTTTTAATACTTCTTTTATTTTTCAGAATTAAGATAAACAAAGTTCTTTTTCAATCTATCTAAAATATACTCTCTGTCATTTTCTACAATGCTCTTCCATTTATCTGATAGACTTGCAAGGACCCTCTTCCAAAATTCACTTGTCCGTGATGAAAAATACTCCTCCAGTACTGTTCTGACCTCATCTACAGAATTCATAGTTTTTCCGTCCAAATGATTTTGAAGACTGCAGAATAAATGATAATCAGATGGGGCAACGTCTCGTGAATATGGTAGGTGGGGCATCGTTTCCTATTCAAACTGCTCCAGCTTCTGGAATGTCATCCTCGCTGTATGTGGCCAAACATTATCCTGATGGAAGAACACTCTTCGTCTTGAAACTAGCGATGGTCGTTTTCCTTCGAATGCTAACTTAAACCACTCAAGCTGCTTGTAGTAGATCTCCTTTATCATTTGATTTGGGTTTAAAAGTTAAAAGTTGACAAAACCTTTCATATCCCACTAAACAGATAACAACACCTTATGTGGGTGGAGACTTTCTTTAACCTGGGGTGCCAGCGTTTTTCCTTTCTCTACCCACTGTCTTCGGCACTTGACATTTTTATAGAGAACCCATTTCTTGTCACTATCCAGTCCAAAAAGAAGGTTCATTTGTGAGACGTGATAGCAAAGAAGAGCACACATTCACTCTTTGCATGTGATTAAACTCGGAAAGTTTGTGAGGAACCCATTCGCCCAATTTGCTGACTTTTCTGATGGCATGCAAGTGTCGATGAATGATTGAATGACCAAATCCAAGTTTCTCTGCCAGTTCCTCAACAGTTATGATAGGATTTTGTTACACCAGGGTTTGCAGGATGTCCTCATTGAGCTCTACAAATCTTCCAGGACGAGGCTTGTCTTCTAGGCTGTAGTCTCCGGCTCAAAATTTCTGGAACCACTGTTGACACTGGCTTATGCTTATTGTCCGATCCCCATATACTGCCTTAATATTTCTCACACTTTCCATTGCGTTGTTACCCTTATTGAATTCCTAAAGCAAAATATGCTCCTTCGTCACTTCCATTATAGCTTTGAACTGCGCACTTCAAAACTTGCATCAAAAATAAGGATAACGTAAAATTATTACCTGATTTTAGAGCAAGTTGATGCAGGTAGTTTATCCCGTCCCCCTCCGACTTTTTGTTCATACAATTGGAAAAAAACGCATTATTTATGGGATGACCCGATATATATATATATATATATATACCGGTATATATATATATATATATATATATACCGGAGTAAGCACATGAAATGTGCAACAAGGTGGAAAAAGAGTACTCAAATACCAGAGGTAGAGTAATATGCTTTATTTAAAAGCAGCAGAAATATAACAAAAAAACCGTTACTCTGAGTTTCACGTTCCCGTTCATCGGACAGTTTTGTTAGAAATGGAGAAAGGATAACAATGCAATCGAAAGTAATATAAAATTTAAAACACATGGATTCGTTTGATTGGTTGTTTCAAATAACGGTCATGGATTGGTCGTTTCAATTAACGGTCATAGATGCGTAATGCACAGACCAAATAAATTTAATACAGATTCATCCTATTAAAAAAAATATCGAAGAAAACCTTAAATAGAAAAATGGGCTCAAAATACATATTGCAAATAATTAATTATATACGAATTAACGGATTAAAATCAAATCGATAAAATAAAGTATACGCTGCATTCAGAATAAAATAAAATAAAATAAAATAAAATTAAAATTACAATAGCGTGTATGTATACAAGGCTATCCACAACATATATATATATCTATATATAAATATATACATCGAAATAGACAGCTGCATACGCACAAACAATCTACGTATATAGGCCTATATTTACAAGGCACAGATATATACATAAGTCCAAATCTACACACATATACGCACACACGCATTTAATTTTGCGCGTGAAAAACCTATGCACTGGTAATGAAAATTGTATTTTAAGCTATGGAGTGGAGGGGTAAAGAGTAACGTATCTATAATAACGTTAAATATGGGAAAGGGGGTGGTGGGGGAATGTAGTTGTCATAAAAAAGGAAAAGAAGAAAGAAAGAGAATAAAGAAAGAAAGAAAGAAATGGAAAAAAAGAAAGATAGCAAAGGAAGAAAAGAGAGAAAGGCTGGGAATAGTAAGGAAGGAGTAGAGAGAGAAAATAAGCAAGAGCATATAGTAAACGTGCATAAAATTTAGATTGCGCATATATGCGTATACAAAAATGTGTATAGCATCACGCATATAGATACATATGTTGATATGTACGCAAATAGTTACGATCATAACCTTGTACATGCGCATGTACACATACAAGTATATGTGTGAATGCGAACCTAATCGCTGGCAGAAACGTTAGCACGCCGGGCGAAATGCTTAGCGGTATTTCGTCTGCCACTACGTTCTGAGTTCAAATTCCGCCGAGGTCGACTTTGCCTTTCATCCTTTCGGGGTCGATAAATTAAGTACCAGTTACGCACTGGGGTCGTGTAATCGACTTAATCTCCTTGTCTGTCCTTGTTTGTCCCCTCTATGTTTAGCCCCGTGTGGGCAATAAAGAAATAGGAAACTTAAATAGATATTTACCCAGAGATATTATATTAAGAAAACAGTTACAATATTTGCT
Source organism: Octopus bimaculoides (assembly GCF_046866305.1). Classification (NCBI taxonomy): domain Eukaryota; kingdom Metazoa; phylum Mollusca; class Cephalopoda; order Octopoda; family Octopodidae; genus Octopus; species Octopus bimaculoides. Next base: position 133,672,050 of record NC_142930.1, read on the forward strand.
CTTTCATAAAAAAAACGCAACGGTTTATTTAATAGACTGATGTATTATTCTACCAATTAAATTATTTTGTAATAGGAAAAAAAAAACCTGTCCTTTGTATTTTTTGAGAGCAAATTAGCAAGTTTCTTTTCATCCCTGGCAATTTCATAACTACTCTTCTTACACGTCACTTAATAACGTGTGTACATATCGTTATTGTGTATACAGATGCATTTGTGTGCGTCGCCTCTCTCACAGAAACCTGCATAGTTGAGTTCTCTCAACTTAAAATGAAATTAAAAAGCGATAGAGAAGAATTTTTGAGGTGATATAAATTTGTTAAGTGATTAAATTGATAGCCATATCAAAGACAATGCATCATAAATCGACACGTTTGTCGAGTTTTAAGGCATCCAAAGTTATTTCCCTTGGATTGCTATACGAAACGTCAACGTACTATGTATATAAGACATCTCATTGAGTTAGAAAAAAACTGCAGGCTGCTGTATACACAAAACGAGTACAAGATCTCCAGAGAAGGGTGTACTCGAGTCAGTTACTGATGATACTGATACATTCTCCAGCATCGTAGGAAGACTATCAAGCTAACAAAACACCCAGCAGAATGCGTTGTTGTCTTATACCTTCCGAGTTCAAATCCCGCTTAGAAAAACTTTGCTTTTCATCCTCCCTGGGTTAATGATAAAATAAAGTACCAATGAAACACTGGAGTTGCTATAATTGACTAACCCTTCCCCACCAAATCTCTGGTTTTGTGCCTATCTTAGAAGCAATTAATTATACACTAAGTTATTGTCTTTCGTTTCCTGTTTACTGCTTGGTGAATTATGCTAGTCGGTATTAAGCGTCTTGGTTACGGAACCTGACAGGATACGAACCATCAATTCTTTTTGGTTTAGTGCGACACTGTCAGCTAGCATAAATGTTTAACATCCCACTTGTAAGCAATGTGTAATTGCGATTACATTTCGTTCCTTCGCTTGACATGGAAGTTGAAATGTAAGCCAACGTTTGTAACCGATACAAAATGAAATCACTAAGCGAGCCAATGAGGAACTGATCAGAAACAACAACCAAGTGTCCCTCAATAAACACCCTATAATCTTAGAAAAAGGACACGTTTTATAACGCAGTTTAAGTTGCTTGAAGCTACATAACAACGACAACTAAAGTTCCTCTTTAGGACCAGCAAGTACTTATGTCCTACTCAGTTTCAAAGGTAAAGGGGACGCTTTAGATACAAATAATTACAGAGGTACCAAGTTGTTGGATCAGGTAATGAAGGTCACGGAGAGGGTCATAGCCCAACAAATTAGGGAGAAAGTCAGTCTAGATGAAACGCAGTTTGGGTTCGTGCCTGGTAAGACATCTGCAAGAGAAATACCTAGCCGATGATAAACCTCTGTATCTGGCTTTCGTTGACATGGAGAAAGCCTTTGACAGGGTCCCCTGATCCCTTATCTGGTGATCAATGAGGAAACTAGGGATAGATAAATGGTTAGTGAGAGCTGTGCAAACCATGTACAGGGATGCTGTCAGTAAGGTGAGTGTTGGCAACGAGTACAGTGAAGAATTCCGAGTAGGGGTAGGGTTCCAGTCCTCAACCCCCTCTTATTCATCATAGCTCTCCAGGCAATAACAGAGGAATTCAAGACAAGATGCTCCTGGGAGCTCCTGTATGCTGACGACCTTGCTCTAATTGCTGAGTCACTATCAGAACTCGAGGAGAAGTTTCAGGTATGGGTGCAAGGACTAGAATCGAAGGGCCTTAGAGTCAACCTAGCTAGAACCAAAGTCTTAATAAGTAGGAAGGCAGACAAACCACAAATCCCTTCAAGTAGATGGACCTGCTCGATCTATAGAAAAGCCGTAAGTAGAAACTCCATATGAAGGCAGCAAGCTGGCAGAAACGTTAGCACGCCGGGCGAAATGCTTAGCAGTATTTCGTCTGCCGCTATGCCGAGGTCGACTTTGCCTTTCATCCTTTCGGGGTCGATTAAATAAGTACCAGTTACGCACTGGGGTCGATATAATCGACTTAATCCGTTTGTCTGTCCTTGTTTGTCCCCTCTGTGTGTAGCCCCTTGTGGACAGTAAAGAAATAAGAAACTCCATAAGATGTACCCAGTGTAAGCTATGGACACATAAGAGGTGCAGCAATATCAAAGGGATGCTAACTGGGAAGATAGTTTTTGTATATGGCAAATGCTCAGGTGCTATGAGCACTGAAAATGTGCAGAGAACAGCTTCTGTCACATTCCAGGGAGAAAAGCTACTAGTTAATAGCTTCCGTTATCTAGGTTACCAAGTCAGTAGCAGGGGTGGATGCTCTGAAAGTGTAGCTGCTAGAATAAGAATAGCCTGGACAAAGTTCAGAGAGCTCCTACCTCTTCTGGTGACAAAAGGCCTTTCGCTCAGAGTAAAAGGTAGACTGTATGATGCATGTGCGCGAACAGCCATGCTACATGGCAGTGAAACATGGGCTGTGACAGCTGAGGATATGCGTAAGCTTGCAAGTAATGAAGCGTGTATGCTCCGCTAGATGTGTAATGTCAGTGTGCATAGACGACAGTGTAAGTGCCCTGAGAAAAAAGTTGGATTCAAGAAGAATCAGATGTGGTGTGCAAGAGAGATGACTGCGCTGGTATGGTCATGTGTTGCGAATGGATGAGGACATCTGTGTGAAAAAGTGTGACACCCAAGCAGTGAGGGAACCTGTAGAAGAGGTAAACCCAGGAACACCTGGGATGAGGTGGTGAAGCCCGACCTTCGAACATTGGGCCTTACCGAGGCAATGAGAAGTGACCAGGACTTTTGGAGATACGCTGTACTTGAGAAGACCCGACCAGCCAAGTGAGACCATAGCCCATGGCTTATGCCAGTGGGTGTAACCAGCCCATTTATGAATACCCCTCATTCATTGGACAATAAACCTTGCTTGTGAAGACCTACTGAGGCAAGTGAAATCAAAATCAAAATTGCTGACGTGGCCGATGACAGTACCACCTGATTGGCACTCGTGCCAGTGGAATGTTAAAAGCACATCCGAGCGTGATCGTTGCCAAGGCCACGGATTGGCTCCCGTGCCAGTGATACGTGAAAAGCATCATTCGGTCGTGATCGTTGCCAGCGTCACCTTACCGGCACATGTGCTGGTGGCACGTGAAAAACAACATTCGAGCGTGGTCGTTGCCAGTGCCGCCGGACTGGCTCCCGTGCAGGTAACACGTAAAAACACCTTTTGGGGTGGTCGTTGCTAGAACCGCCTGACTGGCCCTCGTGCAGGTGGCACGTACACTCTCGGAGTGGTTGGCGTTAGGAAGGGCAGCCAGCTGTAGAAACTTTGCCAGATCAGATCGAGCCTGGTGCAGCCTCTGGCTCACCAGTCCTCAGTCAAACCGTCCAACCCACGCCAGCATGGAAAGCAGACGTTAAACGATGATGATAATGAAGAATCTGGTAGGCAGCTGAGACGAAACAGGGCCCACATCCACCCAACACCAGAGCTTTCAAGGATGAGATGCACAACACCTCCAACATCAGTGACAACACCAACAAGAACTACAACACCCACAGCGGATGACGGCACACACAGAATCCGTGCTTCTACAGAATCATCACCTCAACGAACACCAACCACCCATCAGCAGCCCAACAACACATCAACACTACGCACATCTCAGACATCAGTGCGGAGCACAAGATCCACCTGATGGAGACCGAATATTTTACCACCCAATCGATACCGTTAAAGGAAGAAAAAAAGTAAATAGTAACTAGTTCTGCTAGATTAGGAAGCAGAAAACCACGTGTGTGGGCAGAACAATCTCACGGTTTCTGCTGCAGGATTGCCACCCTTGCGCTGACAATCCATTAGTGTAAGGGAGATTACTTCTATATTTTTTTTCATTGCCAAAAGATCCTTTTTCAAGAAGGGATGTTATATGTTCATATCTATGTGTATGCGTAAGCATACGTATATATGAATGCATCCCCACTATTAGTACTATTTTGTTAAGCGCATTTAGTAAACAGTATGAACTGTGAATAAAGCGAATACGCACAGTGTGTATCACTCCGCTATACATATACAGTTTGTAAACATGCCAAGTAAATAAAGACATAGAATCATAATAACACCTTCAATGAGTTGTTTATTGTCCCAACACGAACCAAAAGAATACATAACACCAACTCTTGTCTTACAGAAAAGCACTGTTTCTTTTACTTATGTCTTTTATCGCTCCTAGAACGGCCTTCATACAAGAATTTATTAGCTGCATGCCCTTTCCATCAAGGTCTACCCGATCCACTTTCATCTCTTCTCCTTTCGTAATCTTATGATATGCATCCCATCTGCCAGACCCTGCGCTAATGACTATGCCTGACCCTTTCTTCTCAGGACTGAAGCCCCCCTCCTTGTCAACAAACATTAATTTACAGATAGTTCGAGGTATACATCAACCACATCAATCTCACTAATCGGAAAGCGGTCCTTCATCCTTTGTTTGATATACGAACTAAAATTTAGGGATGAAATTTGACTTCGATCATGTGTATTGATGTAAGGATGGACGAAATAAAATAGACATTTTGATCTCGTTTATTACTTAGATATGACATCTGAGAGACATTTTTGTAAGGTAGAGCAAGAACACTTTCGGTCCTTCAGAGTGGAGGGATCCTCTCAAAATATTAGGTTGCTGTGAGTCTTTTTAAACTTTGTCATTTATTTATTTTTTAAGGAGGTGTTCCTTAGTCGTCGATCTCTCTTTGGTTTTCTGAGCCCTGGACCTATGCCTGCATAAAGGGTCAGGAAAACATGAAGTGGATATGAGTTGTTGTTTTGCGCCGGTGTTTCTGGCCAACCTTGTTTGAGAAAATGCATGATCAAAAACATTCTAAATATGAAAACCACAACTTTTTACGGATATCTAGAACTACATTATCCAATGTACCCTTCCGTATTTAAAATACTGGGATTTTATTTGTGGAATATTTGTTTGTTATTTCAAGTTGATCAAGCGACTATGTTGAAGGTCCCTAACTGGCTCAAGATCTTGTATCAAGGAATTGTGATGGAAATGGAACTAATAAATAGGTCGTTACTGTTGTTGACAATGACGGTTGTGATGGTGTTGATGATAACGGTGGTGGTAGTGGTGGTTGAGAGGGATGATGATATTGGTGATGGTGGTGATGCTGCTGCTGTTGCTAATGGTCGAGTTTCCAAGATCTCTATTTAGGTTCGTTAACTTAAAGCTCCTACGACCAAGTTTCTCAGGTGTTAACTTCAGTTGTGAGAAACACGCATTATCAATGTGTCAGACATTCGAATCCAAGCCAAGTCCCAGTATACCAATATCACCGATGCCAAGCACAAACTCGCGAGACAGAAGAAATGTCCTAGTCACAAAAGGATAGATGAAAGGGCTCCCGTTAAGCCTACCAGATAATGTGATAGGGCTCCCAAGAAGTCTACCAAGCAAAGTGACAGGGATTGAAAACGACATCGTGTCTGATTGAAGTAAAGATAATTTTTAGATAGAACATAAGAACTATCTTGGGTACCTCACAAGTAGTATTCCTTGTGACGTGGAGGGCTGCTTCATACTGCAGTTCAGTGCCAATCTCGATCTGAATGGGTGCGAATTGTGAAGACAGCTAGCAAGATTTATATAATTCTGTTTTGGGAATATTTTCTGCCAAAGTCAAATATTTCCTGTTGGCTGTAAAATATTTCTCAAATCAAAGGAGCTGCATGTTGCAAAGAGAGAAAATGAGAAAAAAATATATATATAATAAAATAAAAAAAGTACGAGATTATAAGTTTACTCTCAGTATTTTGAATTGCATGTAAGTAAATAAACAATGATATTCGTCATAATATTTGCCAGAAATATCATTTCTGGACTGAATGTTTGGTAGTTTAGGAGCGTCGTTTTTCTGTGTCATGAGCAGCGTTTATTTGAATCAAAACCAGAGAACAAAATGAAAGATAAATTGCTGAACGTATGTTGTAATGTTATAGTCAAGTGGAAAGGATAAAATAACGTCAGAAAGAAAGGGTGAATGGGCATTATATGGGTTGATTATAAGAAACTTTCGACATTGTTTTACATTCAAGGAATTTGAAAACATTAACTATGAGAACGGTAATACAAATAATGATTTCCTCACCCAATAATCAGTATTGATCTTAGATTATAAATTATAGAAAATATAAGCACAGTACAAGTATTTTGTGTGTGTGTGTGTGTTTATGTTCTTGGTAAGCTGATTATGGGATGAATTTTCGATTTATAGTTAAATTCATTTCAATTACACTAAGGCATTCGCTCTTAGAAATTACTATGTACTAAGTCAAAAATGTATATTGTTTTCTTGCGGTATTTGAAAAAAAAAAAAAGTGATGAATTTCTTATAAAATAAATCAGTAGGTAAATGAAACCAATAATCTCGAAAGTGGCAATATTCTTAGTGAGATTATAAAAGTCATGAAAAATTATGTGAGAAGAAACCAGAGTTATTTCTCTTGATCTGCCTTGCAATCAGAAACATGGCGATTTATGTGCTATCGAGGTCTGTTAAACGATTATGTTGTAAATATCGGTCATGTCTGAAAATAGTTTCATTGTCAACATTTCAAAACTACGTACCAACAGCAGTAAGTATCATAAAATGATTGGATTAGTTGGGTAACTGCTTGTTAGGAAAGAATTATTAACTTCCTTCGCAATTAATTTCCTTTTCAATCAAGTAAAGGTAGTGATGTAGTTTAACATGTTAAATATATGCTGAGTTCAAGATTTTAAATAAACATTCGAACTCAATAGAAAATATTAATTATATGCCGAGTTCAAGAGTTTAAATAAACATTCACACTCAACAGAAAATTATAATGCACCTTTATAATTATCTTCCGTGTCACCCTTGAAGAGATTTTGTTTCGTTTCATTATGACGAGAACCGCAACATGCTTTAAACCATGTGTTCATGTCATTTTTTTTTTTAACGTCTTCAAGTAATAAACTGACACAATCCTTGCATCTCCTTTAATATACTTTTTGATAAATGAAAGCACAAGGAGGTTTTGTTTGTGAGAAAAAAATATATAAAAAAATTTGAAAGGTGAACACGGAAAATTTTACGCCGCTATATTACTATTGTTGTTCCTATAACTACCGCTGTAGTGGTAAATAGTGAAATGTTTATTATTAGTATGAGAGAACCCTTGTGGCTACAAAGGCGAATGTTAGTTGTTCCATTTAAAAAGAGCATTAAGTCCAAATCCTGCCGAAATCAACTCTCTCTTTCATTGTTCCATGGTTGATAAAGTACCACTCAAGTACTGCGGTCGTTTTAATCGACTTGCTACTCCATTTCAAATTTCTAGTCTGTACCTCTGAAATAAATAAATGGTCATTATTATTATTAACTATCAGTTGCAAATTATTAGAGAAGAAAAAAAAAAGAACCCCAAAGTCAACTATCCAGAACGAGTAATATTTTATTCACTCTGTACATATGCTTATCAGAACTTGTTTTCTTCTTTGATTAACTTTCTGATAATCATGCAAACGTAGCCTTTATCATGACAATTTGTTTTTCAGAGATTTTTTTTTGAACTTTTAGAAAGTCATGTCCATTTGGTAGCCTAACAAATAAAATGAGTTACATCTTTAGTCCAAGGACATGGTGAAAGGCAACTTATATGACTAAATACCAACTCATGATCTACGAAACAAGGAACCAGTAAACTATCCTGTGGATCTAGCTGCTAAAATGCCTCTGTTTGAACGTTTGAAACGTATGTATAAGAAATAGAAGATGAAAGAAAACTATAATCATATTGTACTAAAAACTTTGTTGTTGTTATTATACAAAAATTATTCAATAGTTTCATCTTTTGCTTTTGACTGTCGAATGCTGGTAGTGATTGTTGTGATATAATCAGTCATTAGAGTAATCTCCCTTCATTTATAGGTTGCCGGTTTACCAAGTTTTGTGAAAGTGGTAGAAGTGGGCCCACGAGACGGCCTTCAAAATGAGAAGGTTTGTAAAGCAGTTTGAGTTTTCACTGGAATATGTTTTCGATCTAATAAATTATCTATTTATTTCACTATAAAATTGAATACTTTTAAATATTTGTATTAATAACAGCATTTTGTTACAGATTAGTTCTAAGTGTGCAGACTTATGATGAAGAATACTTCGGATGTGACTTTCCGTTTTTTTTTTTTTTGCTGTTGCTGTGTAACTAGGACTACATTATCTAATGTGTCTTTCGTTTCTGACGACATTGATTTAAGACATTTTAGTATTTAGTCTCGAACCATTTACATTATAAGTTCAAATACTGATTAAGTGGCTTTTGCTTGTAATTTTTTTAGACAATGAAAATATGTTTGGAAGGAAATTCAATCAGTTACAACTCTTAATAGATATTGTGACTAATTGCGAAATCTCTGATAGATGCTATAGGTATTTTTCATTACAAGTCAATATCCAGGATGTTCTACCAAAGCAAGTCATTCAAATCTTGCTCTATAAACAATTTATAATATATTAAGTATCTTCTAATGTATTTAACAATGTTTGCAACCATCTCTACATGTTTCTATGTGTGTGCAACTTGGAATTAGCTGCTTTGGTATATTTACTGTGGCTGAATTTCTGGAAATACTAAGAGGCCATTCAATTAGTTGCCCTGTGTCAGTATTTCATTGAAACACTAACAGATTGTTTAGTTAGCTGAATATTGAGAGTAAAAATGAATATAAATTTAACTGTCCATGTATAAATTGTATGTGTGCGTATGTGTAATATATATATGTATGTGGCTGTGCATATTTTAGAATTGGAATGATACAGAGAACATTAGCATGGCCCCTGTGCAAGGATGACATGCAAATTTATGAAGCACCTCATATTTTTTTTAGTCTAATCCATGCCATTATGGAACATGATGATGATACATACATGTGTGTGTGTGTGTATCATCATCATCATCATCATCGTTTAACGTCCGCTTTCCATGCTAGCATGGGTTGGACGATTTGACTGAGGACTGGTGAAACCAGATGGCAACACCAGGCTCCAATCTGATGTATATATATATATATATATAGATGATTGAAAATGGAATGAACAACATTCTTTATTTAAAATCACTACAACTGTTTCAGTACATTTTACACCTGTAGTATATTGGTGAGATGTGTAATCAGTGTCATTCATCCAAGGTGTAAAATGTGCCTCCTCAGGTCACTGTTTAAATAAGTCCTTTGTAAGATCCTACTGTCATTGCACTCAATGCGAGAATGCATACCCAAAGTAATGTGTCATTTTCAGCAGTTTATAGACAAAACTAAACCCATACATATAGTGACAGACAAAATACAATTATAATCAAAATACGCCAAAAAATTGGTCTGGTTGACAATAAATTGCAATTCTTTCTTCATAGTCAGATTACAAGGAAGAAAGTGCTAAACAGAATAAGAAATAAAAAGAAGAGTAAAATTAAGCATTTAGAAATGATAAGTGATGGAGAGTGACTATTTCAGAGCTTATTAACTGTTTCTTTGCTTGTGTGAAGGCTCTAAATTACTTCCTGTATTTCGTGACAAAACAGCTGGCCCCATTCTACACTCATATCAGCCTCTTTTGAAAGTTGATTTATTGAAGCAGTTGGAAAAAATAAAAAGCTAGTAGATATACTTTTCCAACTCCCATATACATATTCTTCCATATACCCACCTACAAGGTAGTATATATTGTTTTATATATATATACATATATATCATCATCATCATCATTTAATGTCTGTTGTCCATGCTGGCATGGGTTGGATGGTTTGACCAGAGCTGGCAAGCTGAAAGGCTGCAGCAGACTCCAGTCTGATTTGGCATGGTTTTCTATGGCTGGATGCCCTTCCTAATGCCAACCACTCCAAAAGTGTAATGGGTGCTTTTATGTGCCACCGGCATGGATGTCATTTGCATGCCAGTACCGCCTGACTGGCCTTCGTAGGATTTTTGAGTGAGATCGTTGCCAGTGCCCCTGGACTGGCTCTTGTGCGGGTGGCACATAAAATACACCATTTTGAGCGTGGCCATTGCCAGTACCGCCTGACTGACCTTCATGCTGGTGACACGTAAAAGCACCCACCACACTCTCTGAGTGGTTGGTATTAGGAAGGGCATCCAGCTGTAGAAACTCTGCCAAATCAGATTGGAGGCTGGTGTTGCCATCCAGTTTCACCAGTCCTCAGTCAAATCGTCCAACCCATGCTAGCATGGAAAGCGGATGTTAAACGATGATGATGATGATGATCTATATATATATACGCACACATATGCTTCTTACAGACTGATAAATGAGACATACACACAGATGTTATTAATGCCATATATAATGATTTCTTTATTAAGAATAAACTTGACATAATAATAAACATGTATGTATGTATGTACGTATGTATGTACGTACGTACACACACTCACACATATGTAAACTCTACCTTTTCTGTGCTTCTAATTTCAGACTAAGATACCAACTGCAACAAAAATTGAATTTATTAACAAACTGTCCCAGGCAGGCTTTTCTAATATCGAAGTAACAAGTTTTGTTTCACCCAAATGGGTGCCACAAGTAAGTCAACATTCCTTATATTTGTTTGAATGAGATATGTGTGTGGTAGGTACATTAGGGGTAATATGTTTAGTGTATGAAATAGTGATTTTCAGGTTTATTACAAAGGTATTAATTTTCCAAAGGAGAATTGGCATTAGGTTATATATAGATCTGCCTACACAAAACTAGAGTTGTTGTCATGGCGAGTCAGCAGTTTGAATTCTGTCAATTACTGCATCAGGTCTTTCAGTAATTCAACTTTGTTTAACTGTTTAGCATTTAAACCGACCATATCCAGATAAAATATTCTATCTGTTTTATGTTCAAACCAGCCAGATCTGGCCTCTCATACCTACCCTGCAATGTGTTAAAAAAATAAACAATCAGTCATTGCAATCTCAAAGTTATGAGATAATGCATGATTAATTCAAAACAATGCATGATTAATTTAAAACTGAATAAATAAGTATTACATTTGACAAAGCAATCTGAATGCCAAAGGGTTAACTTAGATTATGTGAAATACTGAAGCTGTCATTGCTTTGATGAAGAATCATCACCATCATCATTTAACGTTCGTTGTCCATGCTGGCATGGGTTGGACAGTTTGATCAGGGCTGGCAAGCTGGAAGGCTGCACCAGACCCCAGTCTGATTTGGCATGATTTCTATAGCTGGATGCCCTTCCTAATACCAACCACTCCAAGAGTGTAATGGGTGCTTTTACATGCCACTGGCATGGGTGCCATTTGTGTGACACCAATATCTACCATGACTACGATTTCACTTGGCTTGATGGGTCTTCATGACGTAATGCCAAAGGTCCTGATCACGTGTCATTGCCTCCGTAAGGCCCAATACTCGAAAGACACTTTTTATGTGCCACTAGCATCGGTCACCTTGCCTCTGTGAGGTTCAATGCTCTAAAGGTGCTTTTTTTCGTGCCACCTGCATGGGTGCCAGTTACGTGACACCAGATCAGATTGGAGCCTGGTCTAGCCACTTGGTCCACCAGTTCTCAGTGAAATCGTCCAACCCATGCTAGCATGGAAAGTGGACGTTAAACGATGAATTGCTTTAAAAATGTGTTGAATTTGGTTTTCTCAATGTCTTTATATATTACATTTAGATTTTAGACTCCAAATCTCCAAAACCAAATTACATTAAATTACATTCTTATGTACAAGGTTTAAGAAATAGAGTTAAAGATGGAGTGGTTTCACAATCAGGGTAAAAACATTTGAATTTCTACAATGTTAACCTTTCCAGAATCTTCCAGCTATTTCTTGTTCAGAGAAATATTTGTAAAAAATATGTCAAAATGAAAACAAAGCTTTCATCTGGATGTATTTTATCTTATTTTTAACATATTTTCTCTATTTTCTTTCTTGACAGTTAGGTGATCATGAGGAAGTGATGGCTGGTATTCAAAGACATAGTAATGTTATCTACTCTGTGTTAACTCCTAATCTCAAGGGATTTGAAGGTGCTGTGAGTATACCGTGCTAATCTATTTTTCTGCTTGATTTGTGGAGAAAGTCTTTATTTAAACCTTCATAACATTTTCATAACTGTCATAAATCTGTAGAAACTTCTTTTCAGTTACATAATTTAATCTTGGGATCAACTCTTCAGGTACCTTCTACTATAGTACCAGTCTCTACACTCACAAATTGTTAGATTATAAATGTAAAGTCTTTATTTTTCTTAAAATGTTCTACTACTTGAAACACTGAGACATTTTAACTCTACTATAATTGCATATAATGTGCTGTGGTAACTCAAAGTTGCATCTGGTAATCTGCTAAGAAACTGAAGTGATGTTGCATAAGCTTTCACTGCTAACATCTCAAAAGTGATGGAAATAGTGATTAGCAACATTTCCCAGTGTTTTGATATATACCTATTTCAAGGGTTATTGCGCTTCCGTCAGCACTTTATCTAGCTCATCAACTATTCAATTGTTACACTGCTAAATCTAGTGAGTGTGTAACTAATGTGTTCATGGATAGTTGATGGGTTAGATGAGATCCCTTACAAAACTCCCTCATATCCCATCATCCCAACACCATTCCATTTCCCTTACCAATGCTCACCATCCACTGTACCCCACTTCTCTCTATCTCCAATCTGCCTCATTGAATCTTATCCCCACAACATATCCTTGTGTATATATATATATATATATATATATATATATACATATTCAATACACACATGAACAAGCAATATAGGCGTAGGAGTGGCTGTGTAGTAAGTAGCTTGCTTATGAACCACATGCTTCTGGGTTCAGTCCCACTGCGTGGCACCTTGGGCAAGTGTCTTCTACTATAGCCTCAGACAGACCAAAGCTTTGTGAGTGCATTTGGTAGATGGAAACTGAAAGAAGCCCGTCGTATATATGTATATATATATATGTGTGTGTGTATATGTTTGTGTGTCTGTGTTTGTCAACCGATGCTGGTGTGTTTACGTCCCCATAACTTAGCAGTTCAGCAAAGAGTGACCGATAGAATAAGTACTAGGCGTTCAAAGAATAAGTCCTGGGGTCGATTTGTTTGACTAAAGGCGGTGCTCTAGCATGGCCACAGTCACATGACTGAATCAAGTAAAAGAGTAAAAGAGTAAAAAGAGTAAGCAAGAAAAAACACGAAAAAACAACAACGTGAGGACGTGGAATAAGTACAGTGTTATTGGATGCTCAGGAAAGGAAAGAAGCAAACTTCTCAACGATACACTAATGCTTGCATTTCTATTGTTATGGTTAAAATGACTTTTCTAACACCAGTCAGTCACCTATGTGATTGTGGGTGTTATCTATTTTTGCTCTCGTCAAAAAGTGTTTTTAAAGAAATGATGAAGTGAAGCCTGGAGAAATTTTACCTGTGCTTGGTTTAATATTCTTATATGTTATATATTCATTCACCCACTGTCTCTTATTTTTCCAAAAATAACTTTTTCTTATTCTTCAGCTGAAAGCCAATGCTGATGAAGTTGCTATCTTTGGTGCTGCATCTGAATCTTTCAGCAAGTGAGTTTTTATTCCATTACCGTTTCCATGTCCTGGAGGACTATGATAAATAGGAGGGGGCTGAGGACAGAACCTTGGTGGACCCCTACCTCTACCCGGAATTCTTCACTGTACTCATTGCCAACCCTCACCTTACTGACAGCGTCTCTGTACATGGCTCGCACAGCTGTCACTAACCATTCTTCTATCCCTAGTTTCCTCATTGACCACCCTGTCAAAGGCTTTCTCCATGTCAACGAAAGTCAGGTACAGAGGTTTATCCTTGGCTAGGTATTTCTCCTGAAGCTGTCTTACCAGAAATATAGCATCAGTGGTGCTTTTCCCAGGCACAAACCCAAACTGCATCTCATCTAAACTGACTCGCTCCCTAAGTAGTTGGGCTATGACCCTCTCTGTGACTTTCATTACCTGATCTAACAACTTGATACCTCTATAATTATTTGTATCTAAAGCATCACCTTTACCTTTGTAGCAGTTGACTATGGTGCTGCTACACCAGTCATTGGGCATGACTCCTTCGTGTATTACCTGGTTAACAATACGGGGGACTAGGCTATAGCTGACACTGCCAGATATTTTGAGCATCTCTGCAGTGATTCCTGATGGGCCGGAGGCCTTCCCTGTCTTCATACTCTTAATTGCTTTATCTACCATGGTACTGTCAACTCGGATAGCTGGTCCTTCTGTTGGGTCGACATTCGGCAAACTCTCTTTCTCCCATTCATTCTCTTTATTGAGCAATCTTTCTTTGTAGCCTCGTTTAGTGCAAGTGTACCATCATCCATGCGAACACATTTCTCTCCCACGACATCACGATTCTCTCTCACACACTGTCTTGCAACACGAAATACCTCAAGTCTTGGGTCCTCACGGCGCAGAACATTGGCAAATTTTTTCTTCTCTGCTTCCTCTCTGGCTAAATAAACCTGTCGCCTAGCCTCCCTTCTGGCAGTCTGATACAATTCTCTTCCACCACCATTCTTCCAGTCCTTCCAAGCCTGTTTCTTTTGTCTAATAGCCCTGTCAACAACATTGTTCCACCACCACGTTATTTTCGGTCGAGAGGGGACTTTGCACCATCCACAGATCTGGTCAGTGGCCCTCAGCAGGTTGTCCCGTAGAAACGTCCAGTTGTCTTCTACATTGTGTGAAGCTACATCCCCCTCTATTTCGTCAAAGGCTTCGAGTAATAAGTCTCTAAATCTCTGTCCATTTGCAGGATCTTTGAGCTTCCAGACCCTTCTCCTCCAAGCTGGTCGTCTTCTGGGCAACCACTTAGCCCTGATCCTGAAGTCACTAACTACTAGTCTATGTTGTGGGGTACATTCTTCGCCTGGGAAGGTTTTGGCATTTATAAGCAGCCATCTATCATATCTATATGTGTATATAATATCAATATGTGCAATACATATGTTAGCAGAAAACCTCCCTCCCAGAGGGCAGTTTATCTGCTGGTTTTCGTAATATTCTTTTCTCTTTGTTGGTTTTTTTTTTTGTGCAAAAGTTGTTGAAATAGATTTTCTCAACATATTGCAACAATAATTAGATGTGATCTATAAATAAAGCTACAATAGATGCTGGGGCATGTATTTTTTTGCCATAAATATTTACTTTTTCTGCAACTTTTAGATATGGGATAATGATGATTTTTGTGTTTCTATTTTCTTTTTTTATTTCCTACAAAAAGAAAAAATATCAATTGTTCCATTGAAGAAAGCCTGAAACGGTTTGAAGGCGTGACAAAAGCAGCACAAGAAAACCAAATTCCTGTCCGAGGGTAAGTAACTATCAGATAATCCCTGAACATTAATCAGTTCTGTTGGAGATTAATCAGTATCATTATCATCATCATTTAACATGTTTTCCAAGCTGGCATGGGTTGGATAGCTTAACAAGAGCTGGCAAGGCCAAGAGCAGCCCTAGGTCCCATTGTCTATTTTGGCTTGGTTTCTACAGCTGGATGCCCTTACTAACACACAAGCGGTGTCATTTTTTCCCAGTCTTCCATATACAACATGTTTGGTCATATGGAAATATTACTTTGCTTGAAAACAAATAAGTGTTGGCAATAGGAAGGGCATCTGGCTGTAGGAAATTTGCTTCTACAAATTCTGTCTAGTCCATACAAACGTGGAAAAGCAAGTGTTTCTAAAGATTTCTTTGTCTTCGTCTTTAAACTTTATTTGCAGGATCATTATCATATTCTATTTCCCATCTCCACCTTTTAACTGAAAAATTCTGGAAAAACTTACTTGTTAAAAATTTTCGTTTTGTTTAGTTTCTTTTTACGTATGAATAACTTTTTCAACCAAATTTTAATTTTTTGTTTGTCCTCAATTACCTCCAATTCCAAAGTAGATACTATTTTAAATTGATTGCTATAAAATAAACTATATTTTAAATGTGAAATATCTCTGGCTATCAGTCCGCCTTCCATGCTGGCATATGCATATATATATACACATATATATGTATATGTGTATAGAATATCTGTTTGTATCTTCGTTTGTGTTCATATGTCAACATGGATATAATTCAATACATTTAACTATTGAAGAACACACAAGAACCATTGCAAACACAGTTAAATCAAAGCCTTTTAAGTACTGAGTTTAATTACAATAAATGTTCCACACCACTTAATCGAAATAACATCATTTTCTATTATTTTGTTTCATAACAAATATGATATACAATTATTACCTTTTACCATTACCCATTTAGTTATGTGTCCTGTGTACTTGGATGCCCTTATGAAGGAGACATTGACCCAGAGAAAGTGGCTGATGTAAGATCATTCATAAGTATATTGTTCTTTCTTTTTACTCTAACAATAAGAGAAAAAAACAAATAATGAAAGCTGGAAAAGCTGGAAAAATTAATTGGAGAATGAATTTGACAGGAATGTTAACAAATAACACATAATTTCAGGTTCAGTTCTATTGCACTGCACTTTGGGGAAGTGTCTTCTACTATACCCCTGGGCTAAGCAAAGTCTTGCCAGTGAATTTGATAGTCAGACATTGAAAGAAATCCATCATTGTCACTTATATCCATTTTCTTTTGCTGGTATGGCAGTGGACATTTTGACATGATTTCTACGGCTGGATGCCTTTCTTTAATACTAACTACTTTACAGAGTCTATTGGGCGATTCTTTTGTGGTACCAACACTAATGAGATCACCTTGTAACTTATAAGATTGAAGAACCTTTTCAAATAAGAGAGGGAGAGAGAGAGGATAAGAGATTGGATGAATTTGAGTCCTACGAAATGTGTTCCCTGTGAGCAGTGTTGTTATTGTCACTTCTCCTGTTAATAAATAACCTGCTTGCTTCTCACCTTCAAAGATATGTGAATTAGAGAGATCCCTTACTTGAAAAATAAGTAAGGGTTAGTAACAAGAAGGGCACCTGGCTGTAAAACAATACCTTACTAATATATTTGTCTCACCTATTACCAGTGTGGACAGATGGACATGAAATAAGTGAACAAACATTATTACTCTAAGATCACTGCACCTTCTCTTATCAAAAAGCAACATTTTCAGTTCACTGTTGTGTTGAAGAACAACAAATGTAAACATTTGGTCAAGTATATAATAATATTTCAATATTTGTTACGAAAATTAAAGCAAAAAGAAATAAAATCTTAAAAAATATATTTCTTTCTACAAAGAAAAAAATAAAAACAACAACAAAAACAAAAATACTTCAATAGTTGATAAAACCTCTAAAAATGTTAAGTTTTTTTGCAGGTATGTAAATCAATGTTGGACCTTGGCTGCTATGAAATATCCCTTGGTGACACCATAGGTATTGGCACACCAGGTAAAATGAAGAGGCTTATCTCTACAGTCTGCAATGTGGTGCCAGTTGAGAAACTTGCTGTCCATTGCCATGACACCTATGGACAAGCTCTAGCAAATATTTTCGCTGCATTACAGGTTAGTATTATTTGTTTGTAGGTTTGAAAGATCATGATAATGGGTTATTAAACTCTTTTCTTCTGTTTGTTCCTTTACTTGTTTCAGTGGTTGGACAGTGACCATGCTGGGGCATTGCCCTGGAGGGTTTAGTTGATCAAATTGGCTTTAGTACTTTTTCTGAAGTCTGGTACTTAATTCTGTTTGTTCCTTTTTTCTCATTTACTAAGTTATATGAACGTAAACAAGCTGACACTATTTGTCAAGTGGTGGGTGGATAACCAAACCACGCACACACATACACATAAGATCATCACATACACACTTGCATGCAAGCTGGGCAGTCCTTGTCTTGCAGGCTCACGGGTACTGGTGTCATGTAAAAAGCACTCATGCTGGTGGTATGCAAAGAGCACTCAAGCTGGTGTCATGCAAAATCACCTGTGCTGGTGCCCCCTAAAAAGCACCCAGTACACTCTGTAAAGTGGCTGGCATTAGGAAGGGCATCCAGTCGTAGAAACCATGTCAGAACAGACAAGTGGAGCCTGGGAAGTTCTTCAGCTGGCCAGCTTTTGTCAAACCGTCCAACCCATGCCAGCATGGAAAATGGATATTAGATAATAATGATGATGGTATATATATATATATATATACATACACACACACACACACACACACACACACACAGGGTGCAGTGAATAAGCTGTCGTCTAAATTATGCAAAAATGAAAATAACACTGACATCTCATTTTAACAGAAATATCTACCCAAATTACATAAAAATATCTTGAAATACTAAAGAGTAAATTTATTCAATAAAATCGCCACTGGCTTCAACCATGGCCTCCAGACGACTTCGTAATCTCTTCTGGACAGTCTCCTTGTTTGAGTTGGTAAATGCTGCCATAATCCTTGCCTTCAGTTCATCTTTGGTATTACAAGGAGTCTTGTTGGTCTCTCATCCAACTGTGCCCCACACATAATAATCAAGGGGGTTGCAGTCTGGGGAATTAGGTGGCCTGATGTTAGGGGTTATGTGGTTGCAGAAATAGTCTGACATCCATGACACTGGGTTCTCCTGCTTGTGTGGCATGGTGCAGAGTCCTGTTGCCAGACATAGGGTCTTCCAGCAGCCACTCTCTTGATCCAGGGCAGCACTTCCTCCTCCAGGCACTTGATGTAGTCCTCTCTGTTGAGTCTGAGGCCGTGTGGGAAAATGAATGAAGGCATAATGTTGCCATCACTAGTGATCACACCAAACACCATGATGTTGACTGGATGTTTCATTTTTATCACTCTCAGTACATCTCAAATTGACTCCCAAACACTCTGAAATGTTTGTATTGGAGCTCAAATGCCAAGCAGTACAGCATGTCGTATCCAAATTTCTGACAGAGTGAATTGTGTCATGGTGCTGTTTTTCTCACAGACGGTGCCTGACTGACCCTTCTATACTGTGTAGTTGACAAAAAAAAAAACCAAAAAAAAACTGTGCATGCAGGAAATTAAAAATATAACATGGCGACAATTTATTCATTTCCCCCTATATATATATATATATATCTCATCATCATGTACTGGTATGGTTATGAGATGCGTATGGACAAGGAAAGCTGTGTAAAGATTTCAAACTGTGTAGGGAACCTGTGGCAGACCCAGGAAGACATGGGATGAGATGGTGAAGCATGATCTTTGAATGTTGAGTTTCATGGACGTAATGACTAGTGATTGAGACCTTTGGCGATATGCCGTGTTTGAGAAGACCCATCAAGCCAAGTAAATTGTAGTCATGGCCAATGCTGGTGTCATGTAACTGGCACCTGTGCTGGTGGCATGTAAAAAGCACCTTTTGAGCATTGGGCTCCATGGAGGCAATGTGGCCGATTCTGGTATTGCATAACTAGCACCTGTACCATGATATGTGAAAAGCACCTTTCGAGCGTTGGGCCTCACAGAGGCAATAGCAAATGATTGAGACCTTCAGCAATATGCTGTGCTTGTGTAGAAGACCCATCAAGCCAAGTGAAATTGTAATTGTGGCAGATACTGGTGTCATCTAACTGGCATCTGTGCCAGTAACATGTAAAAATACCCATTACACTCTCGGAGCGGTTGGCGTTAGGAGGAGCATCAAACCATCCGACCCATCCCAGCATATGATGATGATGATGATAAATTTAGTACTTTAGTGTTTTGTTGTATTATTCTAAATATACTGACGAATAGATATATTCTTAATAATTTTCCAATATCTTGACCTAAATTCCCTTACCTTAAATTTCCTCTTGCCACTCCTTAGGGTATTGTCCTTCCATTTTCATTTTTATTTCTATATATTTTTTTTCCTTTTTTCTTATCTCTTTTTTTTTTCTCTTGCTTGATTTACCCCTAACCTGCTGTCCATTACTACTTAATCTACCTTCCTCTAAATTGAAATTACTGCTATCTTACCCCTCCAATTAGAATATATAGAAATTAAATTCTTGTTTGATTCACTAGACTGTTGATTAACAGCCCAGTCAAGATGGTATTTTCTTCTTCTCCTACTCTTGTTTTTGCACACATCTACAAAATATAATTTGTAGATGTGTGACTTTCTAAAATGAAATTCCATTATGCAGCTGAGGAGTACATTTTCATTACACATCTTATGTGGTGTTCTCACTACATAAATAAATGAAGTTTGTACGAAACGTACATACTGCTATAACCTATTGAATTTTTGTTGCTTTTCTTCAAATATATATATATATATATATATATACACACACACACACACACACACACACACACACACACACACACACACACGTATGTATATTCATTCTACAAAAAATATTCATTTATTATATTTACTAATTTTCCTTTTCAGATGGGAGTCAGTGTTGTAGACAGTTCAGTATCTGGTCTAGGTGGTTGTCCATATGCTCGTGGGGCCAGTGGTAATGTTGCAACAGAAGATGTGGTTTATATGCTTCATGGTTTAGCAATCAAAACAGTAAGTAATTAAGTTGTACTTAATTGGTAATCCAATAAAAGCAAAAATTGGCAGTTATTTTGAGGTGCAGATGTGGCTGTGTGGTTAAGAAGCTTGCTTCCAGCTATATTGTCTCGAGTTCACTCCCACTGCATGGCACCTTGAACAAATCTCTTCTACTATAGTCTTGAGCCCACAAAAACTTTGTGAGTGGATTTGGTAGATGGAAACTGAAAGAAGCCTGTTATATGTATGTATGTGTGTGTGTATATGTTTGTGCATATTCTTGTATAAGTATGTGATGATTGTAGAGTTGAGCAGGGTTGTTTTCAGTGTTCTCTGAAAAACATGGGGAAATATTATTTTGCTTGGAAATAGGCGAGGTTTGATGACAAGAAGGGCTTCCAGCTGTAGAAAATCTGCCTCAGCAAATTCCATTGGACCCATGCAAGCATGGGATAGTGGATGTTTAATGAATGATGATGATGGTGATTATATCATAAAAATGGAGTGGTTTTGTGGTAAGTAGCTTACTTACCGACCTCATGGTTCCAGGTTCAGTCCCACTGCATGACACCTTGGGAAAATGTCTTCAATTATAGCCTCAGGCCAACCAAAGCTTTGTGAGTGGATTTGGTAGACGGAAACTGAAAGAAACCTGTTGTATATATATATGTATGTATGTGTATATGTTTGTGTGTCTGTGTTTGTATCTCCAACATCACTTGACAACCGATGCTGGTGTGTTTACGTCCCTGTAACTTAATGGTTCAGCAAAAGAGACCGATAGAATAAGTACTAGGCTTACAAAGAATAAGTCCTAGGGTCGATTTGCTCGACTCAAGGTGGTGTTCCAGCATGGCCAAAGCCAAATGACTGGAACGAGTAAAAGAATAAAGAATATACTTCTATATGTCAAATGTAAAAATGGACATTTTTTTAGGGAGCATATATCATCATCATCATCATTTAACCTGAAAGCCAACACTCTATTCTTAAAACTATTTTGTTTTTGTATATATTTTCAAATTGTTTCTTCAAGTTTTCATTATTTTGAAGTTTCATGAATAAAGCTTGAGAGAGTCTTTTTAAGAAATATTTGACTAGGAAGAATTTACTCTCATTCCATTTAGACATTACCAATACTCTTGTGGTGTTATTGCTACTCTTGTGACAAAACTGCTGCTCTTGTGACACTGCTTTATCTGTTGTGATGTGATTTTAACTGCTGTGACAATACCCCAGCTGTTGTAACAAGTGATCTACTGTTCACACATTGTTGTGATGTTACTGCTACTATTCTGTAATTACCTTTCAAGTTACTAAATTACCTCACCCGTTATGATAGGCAAGAAGTTGCTGAATTGCTACATATTGATCTTAGACTCATTTTGTTCTTGTTTCCTCATGGAAAAGGTTAATGATTGCAAGGCTTTACCAAAGTGACTTCAGTTTGGTTCATTGATTCATCATAGCCTTTACAGTGGCAAGTGTGCAAAATGATAATAAACTTGTGAAGTAATACAGTTTATCATAATTTGTAGTCTATGTGCATCTGTATTGGGGAGTGTGGAGAGGAAATTATTGATTGCTCTCTTCTAATGCCATTATTCTGATTCTGTTACAGGCAAATTTCCATGAAATCAATCATGTTTCAATTATTTTACCATTTTCTGCTATTAATTTGTATAAATTGTTGTAAAATTAGAATAGGGCTTAGACTAAAAGCTTTATTCAACAAAATAACAAAGTCTGAAACATAGGACTGGTTGCCATATTAAATAATACTTATCATATGTCATTGAAATCACAAACTTAGAAGGTCTTGTTCAAATCCAGTGTTTGATTTTGATAAATCTGTCAGCAGAACATTTTATATTCCTTAGTTTGCATCATTGATGGGAATAGGTACTAAATTCTCTGGAAAAATCAATCTTTATATCCTAGAGACAAGTTGCCTTTCACTCACTTTAAGATATTGAACAAACTTTTGTGCAAGTTAAAAGAACACATCCAATGGCTTGTACTCATTTAATTTCTCTCCAGTTTTTGCATATTCTCTGTATTCAATATTTGTTTTGACATCATGTAGTATCATGCTTTTATTGTATGCTTATTATAGTAGATCTTCATTGAAAATAAATTACCTGTTACTGCTAATATTAGTCTATTGCTACCAGCATCATCGATATGATACATGTTTTCAGAATAATAATACTAATCTTCATATCAGTCATCTGTGTAGCATTGTAGTTTCCTTCATAAGCAGCATCATTGTACCAGTGATCTAAATGTAGGTAAACAATTTTGATGTCATGCCTCTGGCTTTGGTTTCACCCAATCAGTGATGGCTATTTCACTATACAATTTGACAGCTCTTTTGATTGATTTTGTTGATATATTGACTCAAATAGTTACGTTGAATTTCATTGGTCACTTGATTACATTTACATGGTCTGATCAATAAGTATCCGGATTGTTGCCATAGTAACAAAGCTAAAGCATACGGAGTGAAGCTGTTTCACACAGATTCACCTTGAACTCTGCTGTGCATGCGCACTAAGTTTTAACGTTCTAGCTCTCATCCACTGTTTACAGCAGTACTTGGAAGGAAGGTGTGTAGCATGCGATCATTGCATTGACCATGACCGAGAAAGTTTAGCAGAGAATCTGCATCAAATTTTGCCAAAAGCTTGGTGATACCTGCTCAAAGGCCTATGCAAAGTTTTCAAAACGTTTTCATTGTTCTCGACACAATCAAGGAGATCTTGTGCAACTGAAACCCGAGTGTCTTTTTAGTCAGCTGAAAGCAGTTTTGGCACAAACTCGGCAGACATGTGTTTCATACCCAAATCTTCAGTGATAATGAACTGAACTGAACTGTAACTAATCTGCACATCCTCTGATAACTCACAGATGGTGATTTGACGATTTCACAGTTGCACACACATTTGCGATATTTTTCTTAGTTCTACTGGTTGCAGGACTCCCAGGACGTTTGTCAATATTGACATTCCTTTGGCCACCTTGGAAACGTCAGAACCACTCATAATCACATGCTACACACCTTCCTTCCAAGCACTGCTGTAAACCGCAGAAGTGAGCTAGAATGTTAAAACTTAGTGCACATGCATAGCAGAGTTCAAAGTCAATCATTGCCAAGTGGCTTTCCTCTGTGTGTTTTAGCTTCGTTACTATGGCAACAGTCCGGATACTTATCGATCAAACCTCGTATGTAAATGTGGTAGTCAACTCAGTACAAAATTTCACATGCCTATATTTTTGCAGCTCTTTTCAGCCTATCAGAAATGCTATTTTTGCTGCATTTGTTTCTTTGAGAATGCTTCAGTTGGAGTGGGATTGAACTTGTTAAAAGCAGTGGTTTTTCATAGATAAGCAGAGTTTGTCACAGTATCACCTACCTTATTGTCAGTCAACCTGATAGTAAAAGAGTCTCAAATATGTACTTTCTCTCTCCTGTCTCTGATAATCTCTCAACATATGATATAGAAAGAGTGCCGTCACTCACACATCTATTTACATACATACTGTATGGAAAGAAGTTTTTATCATTTGAACATTTGAATTGTAGGGCAAATGCATTCAATATAAGTTTTTGAAAACTCTCAAAAGTGCAAATCTACAGGCAAATCATTTATTTCATTAAAATAGTGATAGTAAATTTCATAGCAGTTAACTGTAACATTAAATAGCATACCTTTCAAGTCATTGTTATTTAACATCTGTTTTCCATGCTGTCATAGGACAGACAATTTGACTGTATCCAGTGGGCTGCAGGATTGTGTCGAGTTCCAGTGTCAGCTTTGATATAGTTTCTGTGGTTGAATGCCCTTCCTAATGCCAACTATTTTACAGTGTGTACTTAGTGCTTCTTTTGTGCCACTAGTGCATTGTGCCACTAGCGCATTGGCCACCAAGTTGTAAGAGAGGAAAAGAACAGGAAAACAAGAAGGAAAAAGCCCCTTCAACTAAATTGAGTGAGTATTTGAGAGTGGGAGGTGGCTTTATGTTAAGTGCTGAGAGGGACTAGCGCAGGTATTTTGCTTTAAAAAAAAATATGTGACCACCCTGAATTAAATAAGGGTGGGTGGGAGTTACTGTTTTTCTTCTTATGAAGAAAAGATGGTAGTGATGGTAGAGCAAGCCCTTAGGGTTCAACAGTAAATAGGTTATCAGTCACCTGTAATGTTAAACCTTCTAACTATCATCTGTGATAGGAAATCAGATTGTAGTCAGCTGTAACAATAAACTTTACAACAGTTAGCTGTTACAGTAAACTTGATAACAACTGTTGCACCAAACTAATGTTATGAATGAAATTCATTATTTGTATAAATAGAAATTAGATTTGTTTTCATTTAGCATTAGGAAGGGCATCTAGCTGTAGAAACCATGCCAAAGCAGGCAGCAGAGATTGGTGTCAGTTCCTGTGAAACTGTCCAACCCATGCCAGCATGGAAAATAGATGTTAAATGATGATGATGATGCCTACAAAGTGCCTCTTGTCAAAGTATCTCTATTATTTATACTTTTATTTCCTTACTGTTTCTAATGTCTTAAATGTGTATTTCATTTGTCAGCCACTAAATATAATGTCATTCTTTTATTTCTTGCAGGGAATTGACTTACCAAAACTGATTGAAGCGGGCCAGTTTATCAGCCAAGCGATAGGGCGGTCTACACGATCTCGAGTAAATCAAGCATTAGCACATCTCTAGAAGCTGAATTACTTCAGCAATTGTTAAACATCAACTGATAGCTTTGAAATTTTTTAGGTGGTGCAGAGATGGGTTTTTTTTTTTTCTTTTTAGTTGTACTATTACTGTAACATGCTTTTATTCTATTGCTCTAAAACAAACAACATTTGACTGCTGTATATAATTGTAGTAATGATTCAAACTGGTTAGACAGTATCTACAATCATTTCCTCGTACAAATTTCAATGTTTCTTTTTTCTTGGTATGGTGAATCAGTGTGATCTAATCTATAGTTGCTACTATATTGCAGCTATTGTGTGAAAATTTGTAAGAACTGTATCAGTTACCAGACTGCAATCATGTGCTGTTTTTATTTACTGACTACAAGACAGTGAGTTGGCAGAAAAGGGAGATTGCTTTACTCAGATGACTTACAATATTTAATCTTGTATCTCAGCATTCTGAGAATCAATTTTAGCTTTTAGCCCTTCTATGTCTATAGATTTGATTTAGTCTGTTGAAAATATTGATGTTGTACCTATTCAGTTATTACCAAATTGTAGATTTGTAAAAATAACTTTTAGCATGTTGCATCAGTGTCTTAAAGCTGCAACAACAACAGTAATACTACTTAAAACACCTAAATTATTACATAAGACTACTAATAAAACAATGGATTGCTATCAGTGAAGGTGAAATATAACAACATTCTGGAGAAATTGGTGTCTACGTGGATAATGTTTGTGTGTATGTGCCTATATTTATTATGCCTCAAATTTGATGAAAGCTGCCAAAAACTGATTTTTTTCTTTCAGTTCAATTATTTTAAAATCATTGTAGTCTTGTCTCCACCATTGTGGTACAAACTACACGACTATAGCAATAATACATTGAATGAAGATACACTTCTGTTATCAATTTCTCCATGTTCTTTTCCTTCGTGTAGCTTTAGTGTCATGTTTGTATAATGTTGATTTCTTACCTGTGGTAAGGTAAGTCCCTCATGCTTTTCCCTGAATCCCTTAGTGGAATACATGCAGATGGTCACAATCAGACGTCGGTATCAAATTGTGAATTTGGTTTATCATTTCTTTGTATAAAATAATGCTCGCTGGTATATCATTTAAGTAAAGGCCATTGTGTTTAGAAGATTGAGTATAAATTAATTGATATTTATGGATAATAGAAGTATTGACCTTGTAGAAAACATTTGAAATTTTGAGTGGAAATAGGTGGAAGTACATTAAAGAAATGACATTAAAGCATGAATTTTCTTTAAATTTTTGTGTTGTGGCTGTGGCTGTATGGTAAGAAGTTTGCTTCCCAACCACATATTTCCGGGTTCAGTCCCACTGTGTGACAATTTGGGCAAGTGTCTTCTACTAAAGCCTTGTGAGTGGATTTGATAGACAGAAACTGAAAGAAGCCCGTTGTATTTATATCTATGTGTGTCTTTGTGTCTGTGTCTCCCACCACCACATGACAACCAATCTTGGTGTGTTCATGTTCCTATAACTTAGTGGTTCAGCGAAAGAAACCAATACAATAAATACCATGATTTATAAAAAAAACAGTAAGTACTGGGGCTCAATTCATTTGACTAAAAGCTCTTCAAAGAAGTGCTCCAGCATGGCCACGGCAACATTGTTAGAGTGATGCCTTGCAGTATTTGCTTTCAGCCATTTGTAGCTGATAAACTAAGCACTGGCGGGGGAGCAAACAGTTTAGGAAAGAAATTAGTGAAGAGACAGTGTCTGTTGGTGAACTTGAGATTTGAAAAGAAAAATCTGTGGCGAAAGTAGAAAAATTCTTCAGAAGTTGCAGAGGCAGACCTTTGAATCAAGGATAAATTTAGGTGACTGCTTTCTCTCTCTCTCTCTCTCCCAAGATGTTTGGTCTTGTAACTATTAAAAACTAGTAACATTACAGTATTAATTGTAATTGTAATTGTGATAAAAGAAGTGGACAAGGTACGTTGTAGTAGTAGGAGGCAAGCAGGCGAATTGAATTGCTTAGATTTTACCAATCAATAGAATTGCTATCTTTAGATCTAGTTTGTATTTGTATTGCAAAGGCATAGTCCATGAAGCTGTAAGCAGACACCACAAGGTAGTCTGATTCACTACTTAAAGTAATAGCATCACTGAAATTGTGATTTGTTAAATCATAATGGTTAGTTTTGTGTCTTCTTGTAAGCTTGTGTCATATGTTATAAAAAAGGGTGTTATTAGTTCTTTCACCACCACTCCAGAATAGAAGGGAAGTGACAGCAGCTGCAGTTAATGAAATCTTTGCAGACAGAGCCCCATTCTCTAGTGGGGTCTACTATCACTGTGCTTACATCCAGATAATTATGATCAGCAAGCAACATTCTGACATTTTAAACATTAATATCTGTCCGATTTTAAAACATTAAATGGCTATGAGGGTCCACACTAGTAAAATAGGAATCAAAGGGGTCCATAGCCAAAACAATGGTTGTGAGCCACTGCTGCAGCTAGATCAGAAAGTAGGGGGATGAGGTGCAGGGTACCAGAGTGGGGAAAAGGAGATGCATAGTGTCAGAGATGGAGGTTAGAGATACGAAGGGTGGCTATAGTGAGTGAGGTTACAAAGGTGTCAGCCTGCGTATGTGCAAACATACGTGTGTGTGTATGGGAAAATATTACTTTATTTGAAAACAGGTGAGGGTTGTTTACAGGAAGGGCATCTAGTGGGAGAAAATCTATTTCAATAAATTCTGTCTGATTCATGCAGGCATAGAAAAATAGGTGTTAAATGATGATGATGCACACACACATCATCATCATCATCATCATTTGATGTCTCTTTTCCATACTTCTGTGAGTTGGACAGTTTAACAGGATCCAGCGAGTTTCAAGACTGTGTTAATCTCCAATATGGTTTCTGTGGTTGGATACCCTAACACCAACCACCTAACAATGTGTACTGGGTGGTTTAAAAAAAAAAAAATATATATTTTTGCAACATTGACACCTGTGATGTTGCCAAGTAACTTGCAAGATAAGAAAAACACCCCTCAACTGAGTGGGAGTGTATGAAGGGAGTGGGAGATGGCTTTATGCCAGGTGTTGAAAGGCTAAAGTATGATAGAGGGACATGCACAGATATCATGCTATAGAAAAGATATATGGCTCCATCACATTATATAAGAATGGGTTGGAATAACTGGTAAGAAGCTAAAGACGATGGTGATGAGCTTGCCAGAGTGAATTCTCAAGCTATAAGAAGGTAAGTATAAGAGAATATGGACATTGGATCAACGGGGTGGTTGGTATAAGTATCAGTACGGAGGGGGAGAAAAGTGAAAGAGACAGAAATGACTCAAGAAGCGGGTTACAAGTGACAGCACAAAAAAGGGAAAAGAGCAGCATAAATTTGTGGATCACTGCTTCTCAATTGGTGTCCGTATGACTCCTAGGGGTCCATCTAAGATTTTCATCATCATCATCATCATCGTTTAACGTCCGCTTTCCATGCTAGCATAGGTTGGACGATTTGACTGAGGACTGATGAAACCGGATGGCTACACCAGGCTCCAATCTGATTTGGCAGAGTTTCTACAGCTGGATGCCCTTCCTAACGCCAACCACTTCAAGAGTGTAGTGGGTGCTTTTATGTGCCACCCGCACGAATATATATATATATATATATATATATATATATATAACTATGTTTGTGTTTGTACCCCCATCATCACTTAACAGCTGATGTTAATTTGCTTATGTCTACCATAACTTAGCAGTTCGGTAAAAACAGACTTGTTCCACTAAAACCATCTAAGCAGTGCCCCAGTATGGCCACACTCGAATGACTGAAACAAGAAAAAAAAATATATATGCATATATATATTGTATGTATTACTATATATATATATATATATATATATGTACAGTACATGCAGAATTTTGTTCATTAAAAATTATGTGAAATGCTTTGGTTATACTTCTACAGTACACAAAATATTTTAAACAATTGCAGCGTGGAAGGTGTTTATAAGCCATTTAAAATAAACCAATAAATGGTTGTAAGCCACAGCTGCAGATAGGTCAGAAAGTAGGGACATGAGGTGCAGGGTGCCAGAGTGGAGAAAAGAAAAGGAGATGCATAGTGTTAGAGATGGAAGTCAGAGATACATAGGGTGGCTATAGTAAGTGGGGTTACAAAAGTGGTGTGGGGGTATTAATGGCAGATATGTGAAGGGGTTAAAGGTGATAGATTTAAAAAGTGTTAAAGAAGGTATAGTAGACTTGAGCTGTAGTCAGGGGGAGAGATAACTCAAAGGCACAAAAGCAGGTGAATGATGAAAGTAGTGTAAGAAAGAATGAGAATAAGGGATTAGTACTAACAGGAAGTGGTTGCAGGGGTAGAAAGAAAAGACTGCTCGTCATCATTTAACGTCCGTGGTCCATGCTGGCATGGGTTGGGTGGTTTGACTAAGGCTGGTAAGTTGAGGAGCTGCATCTGACTCCAGTCTGATTTAGCATGGTTTCTATGGCTGGATGCCCTTCTTAATGCCAACCACTCCGAGAGTGTAAAGGGTGCTTTTACATGCCACTAGCACAAGTGCCAGTGGCGTGACACCAGTATCTGCCACGACTATGATTTCACTCGGAAAAGACTGAACAATGTAGTAAACAGGATAGGCAGTAAAAGTATACTAGTTAATGAGTAAATGAAAACATACATAAATAGAAATACATAAAATTAATCAAAGAGCATACTTAGTATGTCCTTTGATTAATTTTAATCTTTCAGCTATTCAATGCTTTTGGGGCTTGCAATTACCTATGTTATTGATTCTGTTATCATTTTTAATTGTTACACTAGATAATAATAGTCAGTAATATTTTCGCAAATATTTTCTCCTGATTTATTTGCTCCGTATATATATATATATATATATATATATATATATATAATGAAATGCAGTAAAGATCAATGGAAAAATAAGTGAAAAAGAATAAATATATTAAGACAGGTAGGTGAGTGGAAAAGTAGGAAGTGTGTAGGTGAGGGAGAAGAAAATAGAAAGAGCAGGAAGGGAGAGAGAGTGAGTGTGTATTGTGATGGTCTGTATTTTAATTCAATTCTTAAAGATGACACAGTTGGAAAACTGCGAGTGCGTTATGACTAATCTGAATTGGTAATACATGTAGATAAATGAAAGTTTAAGTAACTTGGGAGGTAAAGGCCACTAAATATAAACTCATATTGCTTAGCAAAAAGGTTTAGATTTAAAACGATACTGACGCAGAGATATATGCCTACAACGTTCATCCACACATAAACATACAAAGCCCACACATGCATATACAAATATATATAGTGTATAAACGCACATCTATATACATATACATACGTATTTATACATACATATATTATTTCTTTTATTCTTTTGTTTGTCATTTGACTGCGGCCATGCTGGAGCACCGCCTTTAGTCGAGCAAATCGACCCTAGGACTTATTCTTTTTACGCCTAGTACTTGTTCTATCTGTCCCTTGTGCTGAACTGCTATGTTACGGGGACATAAACACACCAGCATCGGTTGTCAAGCGA